>NC_080392.1:18535169-18835169 GCF_028751815.1 Salvia miltiorrhiza | reverse complement strand
TGGGATTGGCTGGCTATTATCGAAGATTCATTGAGGGATTTTTAAAGATAGTAAGGCCGATGACGCAGTTGCTCAGGAAGGGAATTAAATATACATGGACTAACGAGTGCGAAGAAAGTTTTCAGCTGCTCAAAGAAAAGCTAACTACGGCGCCAATGCTAGCAATTCCGGAACTGGACAAGGAGTGTGTGATCTACACGGATGCATCAAAGAATGGACTAGGATGCGTGTACATGCAAGAAGGCAAAGTGATTGCATATGCATCGCGGCAACTTAGGCCACACGAATTGAATTATCCGACCCATGATCTGGAGCTAGCGGCGGTAGTGCACGCACTGAAAATCTGGAGACACCATCTATATGGTGCCAGGTGTGAGATTTACACCGATCACAAAAGTCTGAAGTACTTCTTCGAGCAAAAAGATCTCAACATGAGCAAAGAAGATGGCTCGAATTAGTAAATGACTATGACTGTGGTATAAATTATCACCCGGGAAAGGCCAATGTAGTAGCCGACGCATTGAACCGCAAGATCTCATCAAAGTTGGGATACATCCTTATAAGGGAAGATGAGCTCATAAAGGCTTTTGATAGAATGAGATTAGAGGTGATAAAACCACCCGGTACGATAGCGGGGGTGGTCGCGACTATACCAAATTTGAGGAAAATAGTGGTAGAAGCTCAAAGGAAATATGAGAAGTTGGAGAAATTACGAGCGAAGATAAGAGAAGGAAATCTCAAGAACTACCACGAAGAAGCCGACAATGCTATTTTCTTTGAGAAAAGAATATGCATCCCCCATGATGATGAACTCAAGAACAAGATCATGAGCGAAGCCCATGACACTCCTTATGCCGCCCATCCAGGAAGCACTAAGATATATCAAGATCTAAAAGAAAATTTCTGGTGGAAGGGAATGAAACGAGACGTGGCTATGTTTGTTGAAAGTGTCTTGTTTGCCAGCAAGTTTAGGCTTTACACCAATGACCTTACGGCGAGCTACAACCTTTGGAGATTCCAAAATGGAAGTGGAATGACATTGCGATGGATTTTGTCACAGGACTGCCAAAGACAAGACGAGGTAACATGACGATATGGGTCATTATTGACATACTCACGAAGAGTGCACACTTTCTGCCTATCCCTATCACGTATGGATCAGATAAGTTAGCCTAACTCTACATCAAGGAGATCGTGCGCTTACATGGGGTGCCGAAGACAATCACGTCCGACAGAGACTCTAAGTTTACCTCCAGATTCTGGATAAGCTTGCAAAAAGAATTGGGGACGAGATTGAATTTTAGTAAAACTTTCCACCCATAGACCGACGGTCAGTCCGAAAGGACAATTCAAACTTTAGAAGATATGTTAAGGACAGTTGTGCTAGATAGAGGAGAAGATTGGGAGCGTGTGTTGCCACTAATCGAGTTTGCTTATAACAACAGCTATCAAGCAACTATCGCTATGGCACCTTATGAGGCGTTATACGGGGAAAAATGTAGATCGCCGCTTTACTGGGATGAAGTGGGCGAGAGAATAATTTTGGGGCCAGATACAGTAGGCGAGATGATCGAGATTGTCCGTCAGATTCGACAGCGTATTAAAGAGGCCTAGGATAGACAGAAATCTTATGCCGACAAACGCCGAACCGACTTGCAGTTTGAGTGTGGGGATAAAGTCTTTCTAAAGGTTTCTCCCTCTAAAGAGATTATAAGATTTGGTGTGAAGGGTAAGCTTAGACCCCGTTTTATAGGTTCCTATGAGATCTTAGAAAGGGTGGGCCCAGTAGCTTATAGGCTGGCGTTGCCGCCAAGCCTTGGAAATGTGAATAATGTGTTCCACGTGTCGCAGTTGAGGAAATATGTTTATGATCCAAAGCACGTGATCCAAAAGGACGACGTTATCCTCAGCCCAGATATGAGCTATGAAGAGAGACCCGAATCCATCCTAGATCGAAAAGTTCAAGTACTAAGGAATAAGTCGATACCCTTAGTAAAAGTCCTTTGGAAGCATCATGATCAAGAAGAGGCGACATGGGAACTCGAGTCTAGCATGAAGGAGAAGTACCCAGAATTATTTTCCGAGGTACAAATTTCGGGACGAAATTTCTTGTAAGGGGGATAGTATGTCATACCCCGACTTTTAATCACCGATTAAAGGCTTAATTATTAATAATTAGGGTTCGGCATCCATTAATAAAATTGGTTTTGTTTATCCGTTGTGATTTTATTATTTTATATGTGTGATTGATGCGCTTGATTTATATATATATATATATATATATATATATATATATATATATATATATGATTTGAGTTCATTTGAGATTTAAGGATTTAATATGAATGTGTTGCATGAGTTTTTTTTTCAAGTTTGAGTGTATTATATGAACCACGTGGATTTTTACTTGTGCATAAATTCATGAATTTTTCTTAATGGAATGCTATTTTATTTTTTTATGATCAAGGATTTTTTTTTAAAAAAAGATCATCTTTATTGGTTAAAAGTTATGAGTTTTATTAAGTGATTTTATCTCATAGCCACCCACTTGCATGATTTTATTCCTTAAATCACCAATTACGTTATTTTAATACTTTAACTACTAAATATCTACTCATACTTATCCAAAAGCTAGCTTACCCATTAAGACTCTCTCACTAATCTCCTAAATTATCATTTTCTCTTCCTCATACTCCCCACTTACGGCTCTTCCAAAAATTTCCAAATCAATACATTGTTTCAAGTTCCAAATCAAGGATCAAGGTGTGTAAATTTCATTCATTTCCTCCATTAGTATTCCAGATTATGCTTCTTACAATCTGTTAATATTTACGCAGACTCCAACAACACCAACAACGCCAAGGTTCTTCCTAAATCATTTTCTCCTTATTTTGTAAATTCCAAATCAACCAACAGAGCCACCAACAAATTCACACGCACACTTAATCATTATATTTTTCTAAGTATTACAATTACAGTGGAAAATACAGATATGATTTTATCATGAAAAGAAAAGAACAGTATTCGAAAGCCCAAAAATTTGTTGCTTGTGCTTGTAAACATGAATTGGGATTTTTGGGTTGGGGTTCTTGTTTCCCCTGTCCTTGTGCGTGTGAGAGGGAGGTGAGGGCAGCCGGCGGCTGCTCAAGGCCGGCAACAGCGCGGCGGCAGAGCCGTCTTTCCCTTTTTCTTTTACTATCAAACGAGAGGGCAGAGAGTAGAGAGAGATGATTAGGGCTTTAAAAAAAAAGATAAGGGAGAACAGGGGAGGAAAGAGAGAAAAAAGAGAGAGAGCTTATCTTTTTGACGACGCGGCGGTGGGAGCACCGGGCTGTTCCTGCTCTACCGGAAAAGAAGAAAAGAAATGGGAGAAAGGTTAGAGCTTTATTTCAAAACAAAATGGGAGAAAGAGAAGGGGGATTCACAGATTCTAAAATTTAGAAATGAGAAGGGAAGACTTACACTAGGGTTTTCATACCGTATGAAAGACGTATAAGATAGTGTTGATCACTGCTCTAAATTGTTGCAGAGTTTCCGGCGGATCCGTTCTCGTTTCCAACCAACGGACGTCCGGTCCGGAGTCGGAGAATATGTTGGTGTTGCCCCGTAGTTCCTTCACGCGAGATTTTAAGGTCAAGGAAAAAATGAAAATCGCGCCAAACTTCATGGATTTTTACGCTATTAGATTAGACGCAAAACAACGTCGTTTAACTTCTAATTAATCTACTCAGCATAAGTGTGCCACGTTGGTGACACGTCATCTAATTAATGGTCGAAAAAGTCACTAAAGGAAAAACGAGAATCAGAGCAACGATCATGGATTTTAACGAGAAAGTTTGAGGTCATAGGAAAAATGCGAAATAGACGAAACTACATGGATTTTGACGCTATTTGCCTTTTTCTATTTTTATATAATAAAATACTACCTTATCTATCCTACCTAAGTTGATCAATTTTTTTTCGGTACGAGATTTAAGAAATTAGTGTTTTGTGTTTAAAGTGTATTTAATAATAAAATGAATAGAGTAAATAAAGTGAGAAAGTCATTTCATATAAGAAAATTAATCAATTTAGTTGGCAGTTAGACGGTCAAAAAATGAATATTGATCAAGTTAATTGGAACAAAATTAATTAAAATTTTATTAATTCACTATTAATAAGTGAGATATTTGCTGTAAAATACACGAACTTTCAGTAAATTTTAGTTTTTCCCATAACCTTTAAAATTTGAAAAAAATACACCACCTTTCGATTTTTTCTGATTTTTCCCACGTGTATGAAATACTTCCAAATAGAAGCTGAATTCAGGACTTTTGACTTAGATTTTTTGATACCTAAGCGTGACGGATAATAATGATGACATAATAAAGTCGATGCATTGGCTTAAGTATTAATAAATGTAAGTCAAAAGCCCTAAAATCACCATCTATTTGAGGTATTTCATACCTATGAAAAAAATCAGAAAAAAAATTTGGAAGATTGTGTATTTTTTTGTCAAATTTTACAATCAGGAAAAAAATCAAAATTTACTTAAGGTTGACGGCAAATATCCCTAGGGGTGAGCAGAAACCGAACCGAACCGAACCGAACTGGATTGGTGCGGTTCGGTTCCAATTCTATTGGTTCGGTTTTGAAAAGTAAAAACCGAAAATTTTCGGTTTGGTGTCGGTTTCCATTTTTTGGTTCGGTTTTAAACCGAACCGAACCGATACATATTAATATTTTATTATATATAATTATTTTATAATATATAATTATTTTTCTAATTTTTTAACCTAAAACTAAAACCCTAATTCACAATTATAATATATAATTATTTATCATGTTTATGTTGTGGGGATTTGACATTTGAAATTTGTGTATTTTACATTATTTTACAATTTTTAATTGGTATTTTTGAAAAAAATAAAATAAAAAAATTGCATTTTTCGGTTCGGTGAACCGAACCGAAACCGATGGTTTTATCGGTTCGGTTCCGGATCCCCAATTGGTGCGGTTCGATTTCAATTTTAACCATCGATTCGATTTTCGATTTTAAGTTTTTGGTTCGGTTTTGCACCGAACCGAACCGATGCTCACCCCTTTATATCCCTTAATAAATTGGGCGCAATGCTATTACTACCAACGAGTGAGCGGCATGAAACCAGGTGTTACCTTACCTCCTTAAACCCTAACGACAATTCCCACACAGCATCAACGCCATGTCTTTTCACATACAACACATACTGCTTATGACGTATTAGCATGCCTTTCTCCTCCATGTTCCTCCAAAATTTCTTCAAACCCAAGCTCACAGCTATGTCTCTGGCCCATCTCACATGTCCCACAAAATCGTGGTCCTCCGCTGTCACGGCGTACCGCAGGCTTCACAATTTGTACCCAAGAACTCAAAGTAGGAATCTGCTGACAGGCTTCGTTTTTTCCTGCTATGCTTCATCTTCATCTTCGTCTTCGTCTTCGTCTTCTGTTGTGGTGAGGCGCAGCAGAAATGCTGCTTCTACGTTTTCTTCGCCACAATTTTATCAGCACAATTTGGGCTACGGAAGGTTTGCTTACGATGAGTATGCGTCCGAGGAGTCCGACTGCGAAGTCCAGTCTTCGTCGAAGCAATTGGTAAAATTTGCCCATGAAATGCTGATTCAAAATTTCAGTTTCTTTTATTCATCAATGTGGAAAGGCTATATTTTTTTTACTCGTCTTGTACGTTTTTCCGCCTTTCCCTTTTCTTTTCGGGAACTTTTTATTAAAATTAGTTTGGCTTAAGGGAATAGTTTAAAATGATTCTCTTAAGTTGAGAGAGATTCTCTTAATGGAGCTCCAATTTGGTAGAATTTTAATAAATTGGCGGCATTGTATATCTATAAGTTTGTGATTCTTTTTATTTCATTGCCAGGGTTCTTCCACACTCGATAATGTTGAAGATTGGCAATGGAAGTTGACTACACTTTTGCGTCGTAAAGATGAGCAAGAGATGGTTTCGAGAGAGAAAAAAGACCGGCGTGATTTTGAGCAGCTCTCAGCTCTTGCAACAAGAATGGGGTTGCACTGGTACTTGAAGGATATCTAGTCTATATATGTGCAAGCGCAGACTTACCATATATAGGAGTATTATTTTGCTTGAGATAGTTTCTAAAATGAATATGCAGAAATAGGTCCTTGAACTTTCATAGTTTCTGTCGTAGGGGTCCTTAAATTCTCACTTGGCTCAGTTAGGTTTACTAAATTTTGGGTCCTCACACCTGTATTATGACTAATAACAAATTAATAGTCTTATATCAACTAAATAAAAGTTTGAAGACCCAATCACAGAAAGTTTAAGGATCTGTTCATGCATAATTCATTTCTAAAATGTCTCTCTTTTCTATTTGCAGTCGTCAGTATGACAGAGTAGTTGTTTTCAGTAAAGTTCCACTGCCAAATTATAGATCTGATTTGGATAGCAAGCGTCCTCAGAGGGAGGTATACCTTATTACATAAAACCCTTTCCATTGATAATTTATTTGTGTCATATTACTATTCTAAAAACATTGATGTTCCCTCTTCTGAAAATTATTTGGCTATGAACGGCATCTGCAACATCTAGACCAAGTTTCCAACTCTAGGTGGTAATTGCATGATTTGTAGTTAACATGCATATGTATTTCTTTTGGCAGGTGGTGTTACCATTTGGGTTACAAAAGGAAGTAAATTCTCATCTCAGGGCACACCTTGCTAGAAAGGCAGTGAACAAAGAAAACCTTCATAATGCTTATCCAGCATCTAATGTGGGTCAGAGTCAGTTAATTGATGAAGGACTTGAGGAGCAGGAGGTATCCTCAACCAAAAGTGTTATAGCTGAGAGGATTCTTCAGCGAAGGAGCTTGCAGATGCGCAATAAACAACAAGATTGGCAAGTTAGTGTGATCCAGATTTGTGCTATTTTCTAGTTATATCTATGCACTACTGTACCTATTGCTAATTTGCTATATGTATCTTCCATTCAGCATTTTATATTTTTATAGTTGCTCTCTATCATGAGCATACTGGTGCCAGAAATTGATTTTCTTATAGTTGGATTCCTATCCCATAGGTCTGATGTGTATTATTACACTTAATTTTTTGCTGACAGTTTTGCTTTAAGATAGTCACATGAAATGTTTGTAAGGCCCTCTAGTTTCTTGTGCATTTAAAGAAAACCATTCTCTTAAAATGATAACCTTTTTCTCTTTAATACGTGTGCTGAATCAGTTGCTTGTTTGCTAAGCTGAAAAAAGAGATTGATAGATGGATAATTCTAATGGTCAAGTAACCCCTGAATTATACCAAATATTTAGGTAAATGATGAGGTTAATTCATAGTAATGATTGATGTCTTACTGCTGAATCATTTTTTAGCTTGTTCACTATGCATATAAGAGATTTGTAGATGGATCTTTCAGATGGGCTAGTAGCCCTTGAATTATATGAAATATTCTCTACACAGGTATTGTGCGTAAGCTATATAGATATTAAGGAAAATAAATATAATCTTATTATGAATATATATCTGTTTGTTATAAATATAAAAAATATCACACTATTCCTTATATATTCATGAATTTTTACAGCTTACTGAATTTTTATTATTAATTTAGTCTCTCTCTCTCTCTCTATATATATATATATAATTGAAAATCAATATATTAATTATCTGATTAAACCCTTTAATATTAAAATATATGTAAATACACAATTGCAATTTTTGATTTTCAATATATTAATACGCGACTAAAAGGATATAATCATATAGTATGACTCTGGTCGGTTGTTGACAAAAGTATGTTTCCTTGAAGGACATAAAATGATAGTAATATTTACTCTGGTTGCATGGTACAGGAATCTTTAGAAGGTCAGAAGATGCTGGACTTCCGGAAAAGTCTCCCTTCTCATGAAGCGAGAGAGACATTATTGCACGCTATTTCTCAAAATCAGGTACTTGATTGTTGAATTGAATAGTTTTTAGGCGATTCATTTGGGCTTATGTTCTTCGATTGGTCCATCCTTTTATGCATTTTGAATTTCTCTTGCTGACTCACCTCCTCCAATGCCTCTCATGCTACCAAATGAACATAATACAACCCTAAGGTATTAGTTAATAATAAATTGATATTTGTATATGACTTGACATTGGTTTGTGAATTGATCTTTGATACAATGACGATAGTGACGTGATTGTTCTGAGGCCAATCTACTGTGTTCATTGAATTTTTCAGGAAAGTAACTTCAACAGGTTGTTTGGTAAGTCCTCTTTTGCAGGTAGTTAGAAAGTTAAGTGGTATGTTCCGCTTAAAACTAGTTTTAGGTCCCACAGTGGAAAAAGAGCGGTACTGCTGGTGGGCCTTCTTTTGGTCTCCTTGTGAGAATGGTAGAGGACTACAAAAAAAGAAGGTAATATGAGATTGATGTGGCTCTGGGGGCGGGGACCGTGGGGTGGGGCAATGTTTAGGAGGGTGAGGTTTTTGACTTTGTGGTGGCATCCCCAGGACTTTTGTGCTTCACTCTGTGCTGATTCTGGTTCCTCCACTGGTTGAGTCAAAATATCGAAGTAATTAATTTATTATAGAAGTACTCAGTTATTTAGCTGTTTGGCTAATTAAAAAAAATCCCCTATAACCATTTTGTCTTCTATAAAGACATTACTACCCCTGCTGGTACAAACTGCTGTTCCTGCCTAGATGTCAATGCGCAGTGCCTCAAGCTTCAGCTGTTCGAGGGACAGTGACTCGAGCTTCAGGTAGCGTCACTTGAGCACCCTTGACCTGAGTGACTTAGGTGGAAATCATGGTAATAGAGTCCAAATTGACTATTAAACATTTCTGCATAATCTAAATGGATATTCCTATTAAAGCTTCTGCTTTAATCCAGTATACTTTGTTTGATCTTTTGCTCTTTTTGTAATACTAGTTACCAATTTAGCAAAATTGCAGATAATTATAAGTGACATCTAGTAGTACAGTAATCTGCCTGCACGACCACTAGCACGTTTTGCCCATTGATATATGAAGATGTCTGCCACTTTTTTCTTAATATATAAACCTTAATACATGCCCTACCATAGCAAATCCTTGACACGTGTCCTTGCCAGGTCTTCTCGCAGGAAACTGTGTCTTGAGTTTCTTTTGTCACCTTAATAGTTTTACAATTATATCTTGATGTGATATTCCGACGCCTAAAAGCTCACGGGTCATGCTGCAGTTTGATATGAAAATATATACATAAGCTGATATTTTCCATATATATTGAAAACAATATGGGATTTCAGATGTCAGGTATAACTATAAAACTGTTAAAAAATTGAGTATCAATTTGTAATTTATTAAATGTTGGAACATTATTATAAAAAAATATTAGGACCTCAACTAAACTGATGCTTTCCATTTATTAATGACCACATACCTAATATTCCTATTCCTCTATTATGTGGATAAATATCTCACTTTTCCAACCATATCGACCAAAAACATTTTTAGCTTTATCTTTATAAAATGTTCGATAAAAAAAGAAAACACAAGATTAATGTTGGAATAGCTAATACTTTGGGTTGAGGAAGGAATGGCTATCCCTAATCTAGTAGGAGTGGTAGTTCCTAAGAAAAACTTATACCAAGCAAAGGAATAGAATGGGGATAGGAATGACCATTCCATTCCTTTCTCCATTTCATTACCAAGCAACTCCTTATAGTCAATTTGTCTTAGCTTATTGGAGAGACTTAGAGGTTAAGAAAGCTGTTTGTCGAGGGGGTAGGTTGGGACGGGGCCAAATAACTTAAAAAAAAAAAAAAAAAAATCTTATCACATAGATTGAAGTGAGTCCCCTTTTTTGTGCTTTAGTAAAGGAATAGAGTTGAATATGGAATCAATTAATCAAGAGACAACAAAAAGTCTCAACAACCTAGATAAATTTTATGCTCATTCCCTGCAATTCCTTGGATTTTAAATCCTCATTCTTGGTGCAGGCAGTTAGGTTAATTATTTTCAGCGTCAAATTTGCATGTGTTCCTCTCTCTAGGTCAGTTTACAGGATCATCATATTCCGGTATAACAATATTATCTTGAACAGGCATATGAATATGTTGAAATCACTTTTTTAAGGCAAGGCAAGTTATTATGTAGATCATTCTGAGCTTGGTTGCAATTTGCTTTTGTAGGTTGTTGTTGTCTCTGGTGAAACTGGCTGTGGAAAAACTACCCAATTACCACAATACATCTTGGAGTCTGAAATTGAGGCCTCTCGAGGAGCTGCGTGTAGTATTATCTGCACCCAACCCAGACGAATATCTGCTATAGCTGTTGCTGAGAGAGTTGCTGCTGAGCGTGGTGAGGAAATAGGAGAATCTGTAAGTCTCTTGCATGTTTCTGATTGAAATTGTTCTCTCATGATTATGTAACAGATATGTATGTATTTATCTATATATAATATTATAATTTATTTTGTATTGCATTTGAAGGTTGGTTATAAAGTTCGCCTAGAGGGAATGAGAGGGAGAGATACTCGTCTCCTTTTCTGTACTATTGGTATCCTTTTAAGGAGATTATTGGTTGACAGAAATTTAAAAGGTGTAACTCATGTTTTCATTGATGAGATTCATGAGCGTGGAATGAATGAAGGTATATGTTTGATTGCAATTTTTGTGTATTAACCAATTTCTTAATTCTTGTATTCTTTGTTCTCAATATGATCCATTTCATTGCAGACTTTCTTCTAATTGTACTGAAGGATCTTCTTCCTCGTCGACCTGAATTAAAATTGATTTTGATGAGTGCTACCCTAAATGCTGAACTTTTTGCTTCCTACTTTGGTGGTGCTCCAGCAATACATGTTCCAGTGAGTTATTGTTTGACTAATGAATGCCCAAAGGGGTAGCCTAAAGTTTCTTAATTTTATAACAGGGACTTTCCCTTTTATCCTATGTGGAAAGTTGCTGTGCTTTATTAATAAATTATTTTCTTCCATTCATGGTTGCTTTCCCACATACCCCCCCCCCCCCTCCTGATCCAATAGCTGATTCAGTATTTTGGTCAATTATCAGGGATTTACATACCCTGTTCGGAATTACTTTTTGGAAAATATTCTAGAGACGACTGGGTACAGATTGACACCATATAATCAAATTGATAACTATGGTCAAGACAAATTATGGAAAATGCAGAAGCAGGGTCTCAGGAAAAGGAAGACTCAGATAGCTTCAGCTGTTGAGGTATATTGTTTTTTTTAGAATCCAATCATGCATCTTGGTTGCCTACCTTTTTACTGATTCTGTTATGGTTCGTCTTTTAATTTTGAAACAGGAAGCTCTTATGGTTGCTGATTTTAGGGAGTACAGCCCTAGAGTTCGGGAGTCACTCTCTTGTTGGAATCCTGATTCAATTGGCTTTAATCTCATTGAGAATGTGCTCTGTCATATTTGTCGCAAAGAAAGGCCTGGTGCTGTATTAGTGTTTATGACTGGTTGGGATGACATAAACTCTTTGAAACAGCAGCTTGAAGCTCATCCACTGTTGGGAGATCCAAGCAAAGTTTTGTTGCTTGCATGCCATGGTTCCATGTCCAGTGCAGAACAGGTTACTTCAGAGATCCTTTCTATGTAATAGTTGTTAAATTATATGTGCAGACCACACTCGTACGTGGCATAATTTAATGGGTTTCCTAACAACTTATTCTTAATGTGGAGGGCACTTTACCGAAGGGTAGATATTGGACATAGAATCACGAGTCTCTCTCTCTCTAAGGAGGCGTCTTACAAGGTGGTTGATGCAGGCTGTTATACAGCTGTTATAAATATATAAACTTAGTAATCTTAAACAACGCCAGTTCATGTTTATTCTTCTAATTCAAATATGTGGATATTGGAAAGAAAGCCCTATTCTAAATTTCTGGTTAGGATGCTGAAACTAATAATTTTTCTAGCAATGCTTAAATTTTCTTTTCCTTTTAGGCTTGGTTGGTGCCACTCTATCTTCCGTAATAGCGTATGATAAAATTGCATGTCAAAGTTCTTTATTGCATTATTTTACCACTGTGGATGTATTATAGGAAATGAACCTCTGCTGTCATGCTAGAAAAAAAAATATTTATTGTTATTATTTATTTAATTCTAACGCGAGAACATGCAGAAGGCATTACTATCAGCATTTAAAAGTTTACAAAATAAACGATTGTTAGCCTATGCTCATTTCCTGTCATAATGTTCACTGCTTTCTTTTTTCTTTTTTAGGACATGCTAACTACATGTAAAGCCATTGTCTTTTTTGAATGATTGTAGCTTTTAGAAGTCGTATTGATTGTACAATACGGTTACAGGCTTAAAGTCTCGAATTGCTGAGGCACTAATTGATAGTAAATTTCAGTTGCCATCTCTCAATGTACTCTATATTTGCCTTGTTGTATGATATATAATTGTAGTCAGTGAAACCTAGTTGAGTTAAAGGTGACTTTTTGTTATCTTTTCATGTTGGGGTAGGTTCTCATTATAGAACTGCTAAGGACTTTTGGGCACAAAATATTATTTGTCCCTTAGCCATAAAATGTGCATGTATTGCATTAAATACATATGGCTTTCAGATGAAAGTTAACTGTAATATTTTCATAATCATTCAATTGATCTTGTCCATTTGATGATGGGACGTTCAATGATTTATGAATCAGATTTTCAAGTGAGTTTTTAATTTTTATTCACTTGATAAGCTTTTGGTTTTCATAAAATCATTGGACACAGAAGTTAGATATGTCTTTTCCACATTTATACTTTCGACATTAACTGGGGGGCAGAGTTTGATCTGGCAAGTTATTTAGCTTATCCAGTATGTGAAAGAGAGCCCAAAATGTGATGCATTTGAGGAAGGGGAAGATGGACTGATGCGTCCTGTCTCCTGTTCTGTCCACTCTATCTTCAGTTATTTTGTTAGAAGTACTAATTTGTACTGATAACTAAAAATTCTGAAAACAGTTTAAGTTATCGAATCAAATGTGTTTGAACTTTCAATTTCTCATATTTTTATCAAAAAGGTTCTTTATTTTCTTATGTGTTTTAAAGATTAAGATTGGGACTCTTCAAATTTATCTATTTATAAATAAAAGGTATTTGTAAGGATAAAAGATAAGGAAAAGATGTGGGGCCATGTTCTAAAAAGGTGAGTGCCATACTTTTGATAGACACCAAAAATGGCAAAATTGCCATACTTTTCATGGACGGAGTGAGTATTCTGGATTTGACACACAAATCCTGAAAATACACATAGTTGAGTTCAACTGTACCAAATAACTACAATAAGAGAATTGAAGCTTAAACTTGCCCAAATCACCTCTCTCTTCGCTTATCTCTCTTAGCCTTGGAGAACCATTTTATCTAACACATTAATCTCGTTCTTTTACTGTGGAGAACAGAAATTGATTTTTAATAAACCTGAAGATGGAGTCAGGAAGATTGTTCTGGCAACAAATATGGCTGAAACAAGTATCACAATAAATGATGTCGTTTTTGTGGTTGATTGTGGGAAAGCAAAAGAGACTTCTTATGATGCTCTGAATAACACTCCTTGTTTGCTTCCTTCCTGGATCTCGAAGGCTTCTGCTCGCCAGGTATATCCATTACTCAGCTGTTTGATATGAAACTGTTTGAAGAAATAAATGCAGTTAAATATCAACATGGATACTTCTAATGTCATGTATCAGAGGAAAGGCAGAGCAGGCCGTGTTCAACCTGGAGAGTGCTACCATCTATATCCCAGATGTGTGCACGATGCCTTTGCAGATTATCAATTGCCAGAACTTTTGAGGACACCTTTACAATCTCTATGCTTGCAAATCAAGAGCCTGCAGCTTGGAAGCATCTCAGAGTTCTTAGCTAAGGCCTTACAGCCACCTGAACCGCTCTCGGTAAGCTTAATTGAATACCAGCCTTTATGTGTAACCCTTCATTCCTTGGCTGTGCATTTAACTCAAGGTTAGTTGCTGCCTTTTGTGGTTGTATTTTATTATATTCATATATGATCTGTTTCTCAGGTTCAAAATGCTGTTGAGTATTTAAAGATGATTGGGGCTTTAGATGAAAAAGAAAATCTGACAGTGCTCGGTAATATATATCAGTTCTTACTAATAATATACAGTCGTGATTTCTTGTTAAGAGATTGCAATCCGTTGCTTTGTGATGATGATATGCTTTCATATTGCAGGACGCCACTTGTCGATGCTTCCAGTTGAGCCAAAGCTCGGCAAAATGCTCATATATGGTGCTATTTTCAATTGCTTGGATCCAATAATGACCATTGTTGCTGGCCTAAGTGTTAGAGATCCATTCTTGATGCCATTTGACAAAAAAGACGTAAGTAGCATAATAGTTTAAGATGTATGCTTTAGTAGCTTTGTTTGTAAGGATTGAGCATTGGACATTGGACATTGTTAGAGCAAAAGAGTAGAAGTCCACTCAGTGGAACTGCTTTTGCCCTTTATGTTTAAAAATGTTTGAATCTCTTCCAATTTCATGAGTATATTTCTTCAGTTTAGGGATTAGTCCTAGTGTGGAGTTCCTTGATGGCTGATTATGGTGAAGTGTTAACAACTTTTACTAAGCTGTTTTCTTTATGCATGTAGCCATGTAGGTTCTTAGTGCTTTTCTAAATTCTTCCAGAATAATTTGTCTCTGAAAATTGAATCTCTGTATGTATAGGCTAGTTCAGTGCACGGTTTTATGCTTTCTGTTGGGTTTGTGTTATATGTGTTGTCTCAATTAGTGCTAGACCTTTAGCTTCAACGTTGTAGAAAGTAGAGTTAGGGAGGGTTGATTGAGTTTTCAGCTCTGAAGGGATAGTTATCAGATTTTGGACCCTGACAAAGAGTGGTGTTATTGCACTATATTGTGGCGATCTTAATTTTCTTGGGGTAGTGTTGGGGGGTGTGAGGAGTTGGCATCTGAGCGTAGTTCAAGATATTTTCTATACATAGATCTGGAAGCCCCAACAGTGGCAATAAATAAATATGTATGAGTTTAGCTTATAGCACATCCGGTGATAATGTAGTGTTCAACTTTTTACTATGGCATTTGAATGCGCTTCTTGGTTTCTTTTTCATTAGGTTTTTCTTCACGAGAACATCTTTACACTATCTCAGTATACCCTGCCTGCTCAGGACACAGTCAGTTAACTTTAAAGGCAAGCTAAATGAATAACTTGGTAATCTCTTTTAACTTCTTGCAGCTTGCTGAGTCTGCAAAGGCCCAGTTTTCTGCTCGTGGCTTCAGTGACCATCTTGCCCTGGTCCGGGCCTTTGATGGTTGGAAAAATGCTGAAAGGGAGCAGTCTGGCTATGAATATTGCTGGAGAAATTTTCTATCTACACAAACTCTAAGAGCCATTGATTCTCTAAAGAAGCAGTTCCAGTATCTGCTCAAAGATATTGGTTTAGTTGAAAATTTTGAGAGTTGTAATATATGCAGTCATGATGAACATCTTGTTCGTTCTGTTATATGTGCGGGTCTGTTTCCTGGAATATGCTCTGTTGTGGTGAGTAAATCATTCATTATTTCTTGGTCCCATTTCTCATATCCAATTTGTATACTGTAGTGTGGATGCTGAGAATGTGAGATTGCTTGGGTTAATCTCTCAATAGATTTAGTTTAAACCTACTTATGGATGCATATTTTTCTTCACGAAATCTATTTAGAATGTGGTTTGTGGTTACTTTACTTTGATATAAACTTCTAGTTTTTTTCTGTGGGCCAGTTTTTTTTCATTATCTCATAGTTTTTGGCTTTTATCTGGTACTAGTGTGGGTGTTAGAACTAATTGGAAGTATATTGATGCAGAACAAGGAGAGGTCAATATCATTAAAAACAATGGAGGATGGTTCGGCGCTTTTGCATTCGGTCAGATAATTCAGCACATATCATTGAATGCTTTGGCGGATTGCTTTATTGTTTTGATATTTTTATTTTCATGTTCTGCTTGTATTAATGATTCCATATGCTCTTGTTCAGAATTCTGTGAACGCCCAGGAAGCCCGAATTCCATTCCCATGGCTTGTTTTCAATGAAAAAATCAAAGTCAATTCAGTATTCCTTCGAGATTCAACTGGTGTATCTGATTCTGTGGTTCTCTTATTTGGAGGAAATGTTTCTAGCGGCGGACTAGTAAATCTACGCTTTCCTTGTTTCTCATGATTATCCTCTTCTCATGATTGCCTCTTTCTCATGTTATTTGCATTATCTTTGTAGGATGGCCACATGAAAATGCTGGGTGGATACATGGAGTTTTTCATGAAGCCAGAGTTGGCTACTATGTATCTTAGCATAAAGAAAGAGCTTGGTGAACTTGTCCAGAAGAAGGTATATTTGGGCTCCGGTTGTTCTATAGTATATCCGTCTGAAGTGTTTATGATCCAATGCTTCAAACTTTGTTCTGTCCTGCATCTTGCTTATGATTGGCATATCTAATTATCTTTTACCTTGTTGTTTTCCTTTTCATCTAATCTCAAGATTATATGGCTGCAGCTCTCTAATCCAAAGCTGGACATAAAGAGTCATAATGAACTTCTAACAGCAGTGAGATTGTTGGTGTCAGAGGACCGGTGTGAAGGTAGATTTGTTTTTGGGCGGCAGATGCCGACATCTGCGAAAAAATTTGAAAAGGAGATTCAATTAGGTTCAAAAAATGTTGGGGGTAGTAATGCAAAATCTCACCTCCAAACCTTGCTCGCTAGGGCAGGACACCAGCCGCCTTCCTATAAGACGAAAGAATTGAAAAACAACAAGTTCAGATCTACTGTTATGTTTAATGGTCTAGATTTTGTTGGCCAGCCTCGTGGTAGTAAAAAAGAGGCGGAGAAAGATGCAGCTGCAGAGGCTCTGACGTGGTTGACTGGTGATAGCCAATCATCTCAAAAAACTGTAGAGTACATGTCTGCCATTCTGAAGAAAAGCAAGAAAAACCAAAACCAAAACCAAGAACATTCTTCTACAAGGTGGAGGTAATTGTTTGTAGTAAGCATGTTTTGACGGAATTGGATCGGTACACCACCATGAGCAGATGGTCTCCATAATTCTAATGGTTCAAAGCAATAGTGTGCTTTGGTTTCATGCTATTACAGGAAGAAGTCGACTTTTTGTTGGTACAGAAGCTTTTGATTCTTATTGGGTGGCTGTTCTCTAATACAGTCAACAGCTCATTCTCTAACCTTCTTGATGCAGCAGTCTGCCCGCATTATCTGTATATATTACTTTCTTATCGACAATGAAGTGGATACAACACCACAAGTGGATTCTTCCATTCCCAGGAGATGTCCTTCCGCCTGGTTGAACGTTCACGAGGTTGGTGATTTTGCATTTCCTGCCAATTTCAAGCATCCTATATGAATTTTATCTGTTGCATCTGGTTATGACTTCTAGCTCCCTTACGATCCGAGTACTTAGATTATCGCGACATTTAAGGTGGAGTTAGGGCTATCCCAGTGGTTGGTTGTATTATATAGGATTTCCTTAGTGTGAAAGAGTAAAAGGTGAATAATACCAAGCATAGTTATTATCATTTAGTCTATTCATTCCTAGCAGTAATTGAGTAGTATGTAATGGTTTTGACATTCGGTATGGCAATACTAAACACCGGCGGCCATGGCTGGTTTTCGTGTTTATATTCTCTTCATTGTTAATGCTGCAGGGTTATAGCGACTCCGGGTATTTGTAAGAAGTTTATGAGGGCTCTTATAATTTGATGAATAATTGCCACATTTTTATCGAATTACTTTTTTGTCACTGTAAGTATGAACCTTGATGAGCAGCTGTTATTTCTCTATGAATTTTGTAGATCTAATACATTCTTTAGAGTTGGCAAATTTAGAATGATTTTAAGCTGTATAAGTAAATGTAAAGTTTTCAGGTGTAGATTTGGTATGATTAGAAATCTAGAGAAAAATAAGATCATTTAGGAATTAAAAAAATCATTTTAACTAAAAAAACTCCCAACTAATCCGATGGATTCTATTATAGGAAAAAGGTCCATCAATCCCTTCTGTTATGTCATTGGGTTCTTGTTGCCCATTCTTTGAATATTTTGCCCAATTAGCTCATTGTATGAATGTATGTTAAAGATTGGAAAATGTAGCTTCGAATTTGGATAATAAAAATTTAATGCAAGTCCATTTTGTACACATTAAAACATCCATTTGAATTTTCATGTCAGAAATAATTTCTTGCTTCCACGTAGGAGTAAGTGTGGATGGAATTTTACAAAATTAAAAGTTTTTTGACCTAGAAAATGGTGTTGGTTAAAAATGGTCAAATTTCAAGGAAACATATTCTACTGAATTCTAAAGCCAAATCTGAAGGTATAATTGTTGGAAAACTAGCTACAAACAAGGTCCATAGCTTCCAATAAAGCTCTCTTAAACCTAAATAAATCAATACTCACATCTTGGTTATCCAAATAAACAGAACGAAATTCATTCCAACCCTTGTTATACAAAGCTTGACGATTGAACACCTGATTTCCAATCCCATATTTCTCAACCAATGAACTCTCCCTCACTTCCACCTTATACTCCAAATGCCTCAACTTCATATCTTTGGATGGAATTTCGAAGTAAGTCCTCGACGGACCCTCCAATCCAATCGGCACAATCTGTATCACAACTGCATTTTCTGGAAGAAAAACCATGTTGGTTATCCCTGCACCATGCACGCCCACCATCACGTCGAAGCTATTTACAAACTTCGCCACCAACGAAACGTGCCACCCCATTTCCCTCACTCTCACATCGAATCCAACACTCCGTGCCAACTCAGCCACCTCGTATTCGTTCCTCAGGCGCCGTGTCTTCTGTCTCGAGACGATGAGCAGGCGAGGGCGCCGCCTCTTGTCCTTGCAACCTCCGACGAGGCGTCCTCTCTCTAACGAGTACGTTTTTCTGAGGAATTTGGTGAAGTCGGCAGTTGAATAATTTGGAGGCATCGATTGATCTATGCCCAACTCTTTGTGGGATTTGAGCCCGACGATGATTCTTGGAAAACATAGTACGTCGTCTTGGTTGTCTAGGTCGATGAGGTCGTATTTGGAGAGCATGTTTAGGATTGGTTTGTACTTGGAAATCCACCATGAGTTGATGTTGGTGACGAGGAAGATTACTGTGGTGTTGAATGGTTGAGAGGTGAGGTAGAGTGGGATGAGCACGTCGGTGAAGTCGTGGAAGGGGTTTCCGGTGTAGCCTTTGGCAGAGAAGACGACGGCCGGGGCGGTGAATCTTCGGCTGCAAGGTGGGGTGGTGTTAGGGTTTTGATTAGTTATTTTGAGGTTTCTGACCTTTCTCATCACGTTTTTATCGAAGTTTCTAGCGTAGGGTTTCGCGGTCCAAGACGACGTCGTGTTGAGTTGTTGGGTTGTGGCTATGAATATGGTAGATGAGTTGCCATGGATCCTAATGTCACCATTTATTTCGTACACTTGTGATCTTGAATTGGTTAGGTTTTGAGTGATTGGTGGTGTTACACTCTCCACATAACTATCTGGAATAACAAAAGAAACATATGTTACTTAATTAGAAGGTAGTCCATTGGTATTCTAATACTTATCTTAATTAGAACAACTCGGATTTTAGTCCTTCCCTATATATATTTCAGAAAGACATTTTTCCAATTCTCTTAAAAAAACAAAATTTAAAATTTGACCTAGCTTCTTTGACAAGAGAAGAAGGGGTAATGGATTTGAATCCCTTGCTTTTTGTTTAGTAGAGAATGCATGCAAGAACTTATTATTCTAGCAATATACATGTCCTTACAAATACAAAAGCAAGATATTAGATAAATTCAATTCAAATTATTTTCATACATATGGGACCAAGATGCGTAAAATAAGACGTGATAAGTTTAATTAAGATGTCTTTTACTATATAACATATCAATATCGAATTTGTTAGGATATATTAAATATTTGTAATTGCAATTTATTGTTTAACTAACATTTATTATAATTATGATTTATATTACCTATACCACCTGAGAAGTAACATAAAAAATCACACAAGTATAAATGTTTTAGGCTTTTGTCTACAAATGGCCGTAAATTTTATGTCATATAAAATATATATTATAATATTATAAGTATATTATTCTGTAATCTCCTGTACCAAATGAGCCTACTATAATTAACACTCATGTTATATATATCTCTAACATGACTTAGATATATGCCTTTTTATCAAGATTTTTTTTTAAATAAAAAAAAGACAAAATAGTGATGGTTTGGCTGAAAAGAGGTGAGGGGCTGGCTACCATTCTTTTGAACAAAAGTCGTTTAATTTTATGGATAAATTTATCATGAGAAAAATGATGGATAATAAAAATTTATGCCTTTAAATGCCTCATTTCTTTTCTCACATTTTATACAAAAGAGAAGTTCATCATTTTTCCTTTCTTTCTTTTCTCACATTTTATACAAAAAAGAAGTTCACCATTTTTTCATCTTATTTAAAAACATAAATTTTTGTTATTCATCATTTTTCTAACGATAAATTTATCCATAAAGATAAACGCACCTAAGTGGAGAAGATATTAATTAATATTTGTCAAACCAAATCCTCATCATTACAATTGGGGAGATATTAAATTGATTAATAAGATCGATACACAATAATGAGACCAATTTATGAAATTGTTAGGTAAATCATAATATAAATATAAACGGGATTATATCAACGAAAAGAAATGTCACCTACAAATAATAATCACCAACAAGTAAGCAATCATGACTTCATGAGGCAGTCATCGACAATTTACAAAATAATCATTTACATGGCTAGCCTCAAATATCTTAATTAAACAATGAGCTAAAGTCTTACATGATTGTGGTTGTTCGCTTATTTCTTGTGTGCTCATCAACATGTCGAGACTCGACGCCATTGATCTCTCCAAATCCACTGCGCACAAATTTAGTAATGTTATACTAGCCCTACATAATTATGCAAATTTACAATCCAAGACAGCAACTATAACAACATTTACCATGGAAATTCTACTTTTTCTTTTATATACTCCCTCCATTCCGCGAAACATGATCGTTTATTTTAGGCATGGGATTCAAGAAAATAGTATTTAGTGTGTTAAGTGTGGTATGTGAAAAAATGAAAATATGAATAAAGAAATTTTTTTTGGTCATATATGAAAATGCAATAAGAGCACCTGCAACGCAGCTACTCGAGCGCCTCCTCGAGTAGTGCGTTGCACTCCGGTAAAGCGTTGCGGGGGGAGGTACTCGAGTAATACTCGAGTCTTCGAGTATGCTCGAAGGGGGGAGAGGGAAGGCGCGTGCAATGCACGCGCCCTAATTAAAAAAAAAAAGGAAAAATTGATAAATTCGAATTTTGACTGCAATTCCTCGATTTGCGCACTTTGACCGACCGTTTCCAATTTTTTTTTTTTTCTTCTCCTCTTTAAAAAACCCCAACTTCTCCCCACCATCTTCACACCTCTTCTTCTCAAAATTTCTTCTCCATTTCTCCATTTCTCTATTTTCTCCTCCATTTCTCTTCAAGAATTTTCTCCTTCATGGATCCACACAACCCTTTCTACTCTTCAAATTGGTGCCCCGATCTCTCCTCCGATTATCATCCCAATATGGGAGGAATCAACTTGGAGGAGATCCCGCCCGAGGAGGAACCGGTCAGTGCACAGCAAAGTGTCTCCCCACCAAAGAAAGGCGGCCGGAGGAAGGAAATGGCCACCAAAATCAAGCACGACAAGGAAGGAAGGTACCGTCATACTTACCTTCCCGAGCATACGGATCTCATCGTCCAAATTTGGGCGGAGGAGACCAACGAATCCGTGGGACGGATCAGAAGGGAGAGGCGTATTGGGGCCGGATCCGCGCACGTTTGAACCCCATCCTTGGCGTCGACCTTAAGATCAAGCAACTTCAAGGCCACTGGTCCCGGGTGAGCGCGGATGTGCGTCTCTGGGAAGCTATTTGGGTAGAGACGCGCAACAATTGGCCCTCCGGTCATTCAGATGATATGCTTCGTGACAAGGCCCAAATCCTCTTCAGGGCTCGAAGCCCACACAGGGCCTCCTTCAATTTCTGGAACGCGTGGAAAGTTCTCCGGAACAATCCCAAGTTCAAGTCGATGTACCTCCTTGGAGACGTGCATGCCTCCAAAAGGACAAAGACTACAGAAGAGAGCGGCTTCACCACCTCGGCATCGGGCGAGGAGATCTCTTCTGCCCGGCCCATTGGCAACAAGGCGGCGAAGGCGGCGGCGAAGGGGAAAGGGAAGGCATCAGCGTCGCATACGAGCTCGGATCCTCCACCGAAAATAGTGGAGAGGTTGGACTAGGGATGGCAATCTACCCGCGGGTAGCGGATATCCGCGAAAATCCGAATCCATTAGGGTGGGTTTGGATACCATTTGATATCCACGGATAGTTTCGTGGGTGCAATTCACTATCCATTTAGTTCATGAGTATGGGTTTGAATACTTACTATCCATACCCGCGAAACCCGTTTACCCGTCAATTATCCGTCAATAACCCGTCAAATATTCACAAAAAATTCTATAAAATATGGGCTTTGAATATATATTTTGAAATTATGGGCTAGTATTTCTACTGTCGTGCAATTATAGACATTGTTCTTTGTTGGATTTTATATTTTAGTTGATGAATTTGAACATTATTCTTTGTGAATTTGAATTTAAACATTTTCTTTGTGGATTTGAACTATGCTATTTATGTTGATTTTTTTTTCTATTAAATTTGTTGTAAATTTATATTTAAATTCTATTTTGTGGGTATTCAGCGGATAGCGGGTGACGGATATCCGTCGGATAGCGGGTTCGCGGATACCCGACGGGTAGCGGGTATCCGCGGATAGCGGGTTTGGATACCATTTGATATCCATGGATAGTTTCGTGGTTAGCAACCACTATCCATTTAGTTCGTGGGTATGGGTATGGATAGTCACTATCCGTACCCGTCGTACCCGATTGCCATCCCTAGGTTGGACAGGTCCGACCAGCAGATGAGGGCATTCACCGCCCAGTACCAGCGGAGGAACGATATCAAGGAGAGGGAGCTCGATATGCAGCTCCTGAACACGGATACGACGCACATGACGGAGGCACAAAGGGCATTGCACGCGTCCATGGTCGCCGACGTGCTCAGGCGTTGTGGTCTAGACTAGGGCGTAATATGATGTTTTAGGTGTTTTTAATTTTTATGTAATTTTTTTTTTATGTTTTAGGTGTTTCTAAATTTTTATGTAATTGTTTTTTTATGTTTTAGGTGAATTTAAATTTTATGTTTAATGGCGTATTTAACTAACAAAAATATGTTATTTAAATTATGCAATTAAATTTAAAGGAAAAACATAAAAATCAAAACTAATGTTATCAAGTAGGCTATCAAGGAACCCCAATGCAGCACTACCTACTCAATAACACAACCACTATTAAGTAGGCTATCAAGAAACCCCATTGCGGATGCTCTAAGTTTCGTGGGATAACCTAAAAAGGAATACAACTCATGTTTCATGGGACGAAGAGAGTACTATTTAGAGTCATCACACACACACACACATGTGTGTGTGTGTATATATATATATATATATATATATATATATATATATATATATAGGGGAGAGCTAAAATAAAAACACTTCTTAAAATATAAAATATAAACAATTTTCAGCCCTTAGATCATCAAGATCTACGGTTGATTCGTAACCCTTTTGGATGAATTCGTGATCCTGGGTTCGAATCCCAAAGGTAGCAAAAATTTATTTTTCACAATTCGTAATCATGTTGGATGAATTCGTAACCATGTTAGATAAAATTCGTACATTAAAAAACGTTTATATTTATATTTTAAGAAGTGTTTTCACTGTAGCCCTCCCCTATATATATATATATATATATATATATATATATATATATATATAGGGAGAGGTTCAAGAAAGAACCATAAATAAAAGAAGACCGGAGAACCATTTTCAGCCATTCGATCATCAAGATCTACGGTGGATGCAACATCTTGTTGGATGAATGCAGATCCTGGGTTCGAATCCTGAAGGGAGCATTTTTTTTTAATTTTTTTAGTGCATTAATTTTAACAGCGAATGCATTAATTTTTACAGTTGATGCATTAGATTTGATGGTTCTCCCGTTCTCACAAATAATGTAGTTCTCTCTAGAACCACACCCTATATATATATATGAAATTATTCTAATGAGATCATTCATATATAGTAAGATCGTAGATTGATTTGTAGATGTTAACGTTGATTTAATGCATCATATGACTGATATTTACTTGGAGAATTTTTTTTACCCAAGTTCGAATCCTGAAGGGATCGAAAATTTTACTAATTTTTTAAATATCATTATTCAATACTATTATACTGCTTATTCATTATTCTCACTTATCACGAAAAATAGCAATATCACTAGGACTATGGTATAAACACTTCTTAACGTATAAAATAAAAACTAGCAAAAATTTATTAATTCTATGTAGAACATGTATGAATTCGCTGTGTAAATGTATGAATTGCGAAAAATAATTTTTTTGCTACCTATGAGATTCGAACTCGGGATCATGAATTCATCTAACGAGGTGATGAATCAATCATAGATCTTGATGATCTAATGGCTAAAAGTAGTTCTTATTTTATATTTTAAAATGTGTTTTTATTTTAGTCTACCCCTATATATATATGATTAGGTTACATCGAATGACTATTTTCGTGAGAAATGGGAATAATAAATAAGTCAATACAAATATAGGAATAAACTGCTTGTTATGCATGAATAATGTATTAAGTAATTTTTGTCACCTCCAAGATTCAAACCCAAATTTGAACGACTATTCATTTATTAAAAGCAACTTATTCATAGATTTATATTGGTTTATTCGTAGATTTATCTGAATTATTCATTACTTCTTTTTACACGATAAAATTTTATAAATTAATACTCCCTCCGTCCTTGAAATAAGTTCATCTTTTTCCTTTTTGGGACGTCCCCCAAATAAGTTCCTCTTTCTTTCTTTCTTTCCATTTTTGAACAACAACCCCACCACTAATAATACTTTATTTATTCTTACTTTTCACTTTTTCACCACTCCCAATACTAATTATACTCCCTCCGTCCGCCAAGATTATGTCACAATTACTATATCGGGCGTCCGCCAAGATTATGTCACTTTCCTTTTATGGCAATGGTCCCACTATCCTCTTTAATATTTTATCCTTACTAACACTCTTTATTTAAAAAAAAACCACTCAAAATTCAATCTCAACCACTCATCTCATAAAGTGGTGGGACCCTTTCTCCACTACATCAAAATCATCACCAATTTTATTAAATCACGTGCCCAAACAAATTGACATAATCTTGGCGGACGGAGGGAGTAATATTTTTTCACTTTTTCATCACTCCCAATACTAATTATAACTCGAACTCATGTTTGAATGGTCATTCATGCATTACCAACAACTTATTTTTTGACTTGGGGGAGTTGGGGAGGGGGAGCAGTGGGGTTTGAATCCGGGATCTCACTGTTCACACACAGGAGGTCGCACCGCTTGGTGTCCCCTTGGGCACATTACCAACAACTTATTAAACTTATTGATATATATAAATTCGCATTCTCATTAATATATGACCATTGTCACCGGAATCATTCACTCCCTATAAAAGTATGTGATGTAAATACATGACGAAACCTTTGAATGAAAAGAAGTATCGAAACTTATGAAGAAACAGGTGTTTGCCAAAGAAGGAAATGAAAAGTGAAGAAATGAATGTACTTACCAACGGGAAAATGAGCAATATAAGGCTCGAAAAGAGTGAATGCAATAAGAAAGCAACACATGAGAGCTCCCAATCCCATCCTTTTCCACATACTGAAACTTCTCGCCACGCACTTCATTCTTAATTATTCTCAGACTTTATACTTCTCTTTATTGAAAATTTATACGATTTACAATCAGAGGTGTCTGTCTATATATATTGTGTTAAAATTAATTTAGTTAGGCCGGCATTGTTCGGACTCAGATTTTCTTGCTTCTGAGGCAGATGGAAATGCTCCCCACGATTGTTCATTATGTATACATATATATTCACGGTGGTTTGTGCATATTCTCTCTCTCTTGCTGGTGGATACGAAAATGACGTTGTAGTTGACTCTTTGGAAAAGTATTATTAACTTCATTAATTATATATATATTTTCATTATTCATCTCAAGGATTTCCCTATAATTATTCATTATTTCCCACCCATGAATCAATATATATATATATATATATATATATAGGGAGAGGTTCAAGAAAGAACCATAAATAAAAGAAGACTGGAGAACTATTTTCAGCCATTCGATCATCAAGATCTACGGTGGATGCATCATCTTGTTGGATGAATGCAGATCCTGGGTTCGAATCCTGAATGGAGCATTTTATTTATATATATATATATATATATATATATATATATATATATATATATATATATATATATATTCTTAGTATATATATTTGCTTTGGATTTTAGGTGTAGTATGAATTTCAATGCAGTTGTGTGCTGAACTGATTTTTACGACATGGCTCCCCACCTCCAATTATCTAGAGGGAAAAATCATGTAAAGAAGCCGAAGTAAGTACTAATAAATAAATGTCGATGAGGATTAGCTCAATTAGCAAAGTTGAGGCACTCAAAGATTTCATTTGTAAGAAGTATTGGGTTTAATCCCGTCTGTGGATAATTTTTCTACTTTTATGTGGGTAGTGTTCCGCCTGCATTATTATCCCACCTTCGTATGGTATAGACTGTAGAGGTCCCGCTTGCGTGCATGTGATTTGTTTATATATTCGATGCCTCTTGTAATTCTAAAAAATGGGTAATTGCTTAAATACATTACTTTTCCCCATTTTTTGGAATTGCACATCACCTTTAAAATCTGCCTCATAATACATAACCTTTCTTTTTCTTCTGGAATTGCACATGGTCAACCAACCACCATCCGAAAAAATGACGTGGATGCCGGAAACACCACATATACACGGCGAAAAAAAAATTAATTGATGTGGCAGCCATGTAGGAAATTATAATTTTTTTTGCTATTAAATTCGAATTTTCAGAATATAGAATTAAGGTATTAATTTCTCAAATCTCCAATTTTCCCCTAAATTCCCTAAGTTTACAATTTCCCCAATTTTACAATTGCCCTAGCATTCAGACTTGAATTTCGATCTGCTCCACAATTGCCCTAGCGTCCAGCGATCTGCTCCACATTGCCCTAGCTCCAGCGATTACACCAACACCAAGAGAGGCTCTAGCTCCGGCGATTACACTTGCTCTAGCGATTACACCAACACGAACCGGCGGCGAAGGCTCTGGCGCACGCGACGAACCGTCGACCAAGGCTCTGACTTACGGGACGAACCAGGCAGGGAGACGAACGTGTCGTCGTTGATTTAACCTAGATTGCGCTCTTTCCCCTAACATCAGCTGCTAATTTTGATAGATTCCACGAACTCAATTAAAGCGAACAAGCCGGCAAATTGAATTATTCATTGTGCATTTGGCGTGGGTTGCTTTCTTTATCCAGGGCCTACTGTGCTGAAAACTTAGTTGATATAATCCTTTTTTGGCTGGTGCATTTATCGTTGTTGTGTTGTTGATTATGGTAGAACTGCAGGGCTGATGGGAACTTGTTGTTTTTGTGGGATCTAGTGATGGAAGGTTGCAATCAGCGATGTCAGGAGGCCAACCATCGGGTTCGGCACAAGCCGATAAGGATCCGTCCGTTCGACAATTGGTTGGAAATGAGAAAATTGTAAAACTAGGGGATTTATGGGAAAATTGAGGATTTGAGAAATTAATGTCTTAATTCTATATTCTGGAAATTCGAGTTTAATAGCAAAAAAGAAATTATTATTTCCTACATGGCTGCCACATCAATTAATTTTTTTTTCCGGCGTGTATATGTGGCGTTTTCGGCATCCACGTCATTTTTACGATTGGTGGTTGGCTGACCATGTGCAATTCAGAAGAAAAAGAAAGGTTATGTATTATGAGGCGGATTTTAAAGGTGATGTGCAATTCCAGAAAATGAGGAAAGGTAATGTATTTAGGGGCAATTACCCCTCTAAAAAAAATACTAATAAATAAATAAAGGGTTAAGATGCAAATACACCCCTAAGGTAGAGACCCCTAGAGTGTATATCGCTCCATATTCGATATTGGATCAAATAGTCTCCCGATGTCCTAAAATTCAAGCAATTAAACCCATCTTACAAGCTGTCGTTAACGTCTGTTACCTTTTAATTTTTTTTAATTCTGCTGCCCAGCGAACCCCCCAACCGGCGGTCCCTTCCTGTTCTGACCACCGCACACCACAACTCCGACCACCACCGTGCCGCCTCAGCCGCGCACCACTCCAGAAATCACTGCCCCTTCTCAACCACATTTCCTCGCGACTCTATATCATCATCTTTGATTAACTCAACTTTCTCATTTTCCCCTTTCTCAGCCAGCAAAGGAATTTCTAATGAAGGCTTGACGACGACGAAGCCACTTTCAAGCTTTGAGTAGAAATCACAACGGTGGAATCGTTTTCAAACTCAACCTCTTCTTTTGCTCCCTTGCAGCAAAAATTAAAGCAATCTCCTATTCATACAAAAGTCCACCAAAAATACAAACACTTCTTTGAAATCGTAGTCTCATACCAAATCTGCAATCAAGGAAAAATCCACACAATTTCACAAACTTTATCTGCTTGTGTTCTTTATCACTCTTCTCGTCTATCTCAGGCAATGAATTCTGGCGGCAGCCACGGCTGTCCTTATCGGAGCTTCGCCCCTTTTGGCCGAGCACAATGGCTGATGCGAAAGCAGCGGTAGCCAACGCGGCGACAATTCGTCGAATTTAAGATTGAGGAGGGAAGATATAGGGCTTTTTAGAAATTGGGGATTTTGAGTTCTGTGGAATCGGGGGAGAGATGAAGGAAATGAGGTTGAGAGGGAGAGCATGCGGTGGTTGACAAAGTGTGAGGTGGCGGCGACCGGCGCTGCAAGTGCAGCGGAACCCGCGACTGTGCACGGCGAGAGAGAGAGGAAACAGAGAGAGAAAGAGACAGGTAGAGAGCGAGGAAAGATGAGTGCTTGCGGCGATGGTGTTGGCGGTGCCTGCGGCGATCGTCGCCGTCGAATGAGGGCAACCAGGTGGCTGTCGGCCTCGAGAGAAGAAAGAAGGGGGATTTGGGTTTAAAAAAAATTAAAATTAAAAATTAAAAGGTAACGTACATTAAGACGATGAATAACAACAACCATTTCAACTACCCAACCATCCAACCTTATAAATATTTAATTAATTTCTCTCGCTTCCACGTCATCAATAATCATCTCAACTCAACCATATCTATTCTGAATGAATTATCCATGACCACCCACCCAACCACAACAATATGTAATATTTTTATTTTAATTTTTAAACTTTAAAAATTATTATTGTTAAACATAATATATAAAATTATGATTAAAAGATGAAAATTTAGTGATTAATAGTGGATAAAATACGTGAAAAGAAGAAGAGGATTTTTGTGTGTGCAAAAATATTGCAAGTGTCATGTAGAGAGAAAAAAGATATATATATATATATATATATGTAGATATATATATATATATATATATATACACACACACACACAAATATGTCCCCACCCTCTCTCTCTTTCTCTCTCTCTCTCTCTCTCTCTCTCTCTTGTCGAGTTCAATTTGCAAACACAACACACGATAGACTCTAATGAGTAGAAATCGAGCAAAATCCGACCATGATGAGGAAGAGACGGCGTCGGAAAGTTTGGAAAAAGAAATAATCTACAATGAGCCGCTGGTGAGTGCCCTAAGTTCATACAACGGTTATTTTCTTTTCTTTTTTAATTTGAAGTTGAGAATAATGTACATGATTGCATGAGTATAGGAAGTGTTATTACTAAGATTCATTGATGAAATTTGGTGTTGAATGGTGGAAACCGTGGTTGCACACTGTAGGAGTTTATCTTTAAACGATGGACGTGAGAAGATAAACTCACCGTGGGCACCCATCGTGAGAAAGAGTATAAGGAATATTACGGCATGCACACGATGGCAAGACACGGTTGTGTAGCCACCGTATGCACAATTAGGGGTTCGTAATTGTGCACACGATGGATGTACACGGTGGCTACACCACTGTGTCTTAAGCCATCGTGTGCACTATTAGGGGTATGCATACGTGCACTTGGTAGCTGCACACGGTGGCTACACGACCGTATCTTGAGCCACCATGTGCAGGGCAGATTTTGTCCAATTTGTCAATGTTTTGTCTTTTGTTTGGTTTGAGCACTCGATTGGCTTGTATTTTTATATTGCAGCCTGGTCTTTAATGGATGAGGCCAACATTGCGCGGTGTTACGCTACAGTTTAAATCTTTACACACGTAAGGCCGTATTCAATGAGATTACTTCGATGTTTCGGCGCCTCACTTGCACCCCCAAACGTTATAAGGAAGTATATGATAAATTTACCACGTGTTATATTGGTCGTTTGATTAAACACAAGAGAAAGAAAAATTCAAATGTTCTCATCCTTCATCTTATAGCCCGCCAATTGAAAGGTGATATTATACCCCTGGACGAGTTGTGGTTCCAAATTTCTGGGCAAACCCTCTGTTTCACTGCATGGGATTATGCTTGCATCACTGGGCTCAAATTTTAAAGCTCAGATTTTGATCCTCAAGGCAATCATCTTCTCCGACTCTTGGAGGTAGCACAGTATTGGGAGCCAAACAAGAGCAAGAGCAAGGCACTGTTCAAGCTAGTGAAGATGCCGGAGTTGGAGCAGTTCATCCAGACTGACGGTACTAACTGTGGCCCATATGCCCTTATGTATTTTGACCATCTCATCAATGCAGTAGCCCAACATCGTGATGTGTCAATTGATGACAAGTGCATTACGAGCTATAGGAAATATGTGGCAATTAGAATATATTGGTTAGCCGTTGATGGTTCTCAATGGGTTTGAGAACAAGATTTAGGTGTTTTTGAGTATTTGAACTTGTAATTTTATATGTACTCTATAACTTCTTATGACTATGTGTTTTTGGATATAGTTGAACTTCTTATGACTTATGTGTTCTATAAGTATGTGTTGTGTGTATAGGGAAGAAACTATACGTTCTGATTTGCACACAAAGTATGTCGATCGTGTGTGGAGACCGTGTGGACAATGTTGGAATCCTAATCGTGCACACGATTTCTGCGCATGGTTGGTACACACGGTTTCATTACACAATGCACTATATCATGTACACGGTAGTGGCCTGCATTGTGTGCACAAGAAATCTCACCTAAGGCCATTTTTTATTCATTGTGTTATCAATTTGAGTGTTTATCGATTATCTTATAGATTATTTTAACATTTATAACCACATAACATCTAATTCAAACGTTTATTGCATAACCTTCATCAAATTCATTAGTATAAGAGTTACTTTGTACACAACAAGATGTTATACTGTATTACTAATTTCCTCATTATCTCTAGATTATACACTATATGTTATGAATTTTGTTAATTTAACATATAACGCCACAATATATGCATATTTGTTCGAATTAAACGCACATATGGAGTCAATCACACGTAAATTGGTTATTTGACATTTATTTAATGAGAATTTGATAGTGTTCTTGTGCATACGGTGCAGGCCACCACTGTGTGCATAAGAACAATGGTCGTGTGAACATGTGTCATATAAGGTTGACGTGTGCGCACACCGTGTGTATCTAAGAAAAGGTCACGTTGCACACGATCCCCTTTATCATGTGCCTGTGTCGTGTTAATCAATCATGCACACAGTTCACGCACACCGTGACACGTGGCACACAACCGCAAGACACGGTTGTTCCCATCGCGTGATTCACGGTCGTGTGTGATTTATGCTTAATTGTTCTATTTTTTAAGGGTTTGCATGAGCATGTATTGACTTAAATCTTCTGGAAATTGGTGCGTTTTATGGTTTGTTTTATGCTTTTCAGAAGATTTAGGTCTTATAGAAGGAAGAGTGCGATTTTGGAGATTTTGGGAGTAGAGAAGCCCGCTTCAAAGCAGAGGAGTGCGCTCCAGAAGTCGCCAGCGAAATCCACTCAGGCCAGAGAAGTCAGGCCAGAGGAGTCACGCCAGAGGAGCCAGGCCAGAGAAGTCACGCCAGAGAAGTCAATGCGCCAGAGGAGTCAAGGTGCCAGAGATAAAAGCGCCAGAGGGGAGAGACACGCCAGAGGAATCAATAGTCAGCGCAGAGGAATGAAGTGCCAGAGGAATCGAAAAGCCAGAGAAATCAAGTTCGCCAGAGCGGAAGCCGTTCCTCTGGCGAGAGCAGCGAAATCACTATTTCTCTGGCGGGAGCCCCGAATTCGGCCAGGGTGAAGATTACTTCCAGAGCGCGCATCACAGCTGGACTTACCTTCCTTTGCACGATTCTATTCCTTTTAGAGTCCGGCTTTGCATGGCAACTTCCATGGTGATCCAGAAGGATTTGAAGTCTATAAATAGGGCCATACTTTTCATTGTAAATCATCCAATCAATCCATTGCCCTAGTTTTAGATGCCATCTTTGCAATCTATTGGCATCCGAAGCTTATGAATTTACTTGCTTTCATAGTTTCGAGTTTTTATTGTTTTAAGTTAGATTTCAATTTAGTTTTTAGTTTAGTTTCTTGGATTGTGATTGCGTGACACAATTACACGTTCAAGACATTTACGGTATTTCGTATTTCAATTCAATTTAATTCTGTTTAATCATGTTTATGCTTTTCGTTTATGTTTATGCTTCCTTTTTAATTATGCAATTTAAATTATGCACTTTAGTTTCACGTCTAGATTAGAAGTCTTTAAATTTACAAGTATTTAATTTCATAAGTAGGTTTAATTTAAGTTCTTTAAAATCTTGCCTAGGTTTAATAGTTTAATTCGACTAGTTTAATTTTAAGTTCGGTTTTTACTTAAGTTATTAATTCTAAGTTATAGTTTAATAATCAATCTCTTTACTGCTTTCTTTACTGTTTTTCCTGCGATACAATTAGAAGCCCTTTAAGACTTTCCTTGTGAGATCGACTTGGGTTAGCTTATCATTGCTAGGATGTCCTTGTTCTATTGCAAGTCAACTTAGAGGTGTTTAGGTTGAGTCAAATTTTGGCGCCGTTGCCGGGGAAGGTTTTAGGCGTTTTAGTTGTGTCACTTTTCTTTCTGCTTTTACCTGCTTTATTTTCCTTTTTCTTGTTTTTGGTTACTGTCTCCCTCCGGTGCGTTTAATCCGTGTGTTGAGTGCTGTGTATACAGAGCAGCCCGGAGACAAGAAAGAAGAAGAGCGCTGCCAGCCCGGCCAGTGCTGCCAGCCCTGCGAGCGCTGCCAGCCTTGCAAGCACTAACAGCCCAGCGAGCGCTGCCCGCCCTGCAAACACAATACCCCCCCACACTTTGGCGGAGTACATTGATTGCCGCACCTAAGTCTAACATTCCCGAGAACTCTCCAGCTCTACCCAAACCAATACTAAGAGTAAAACTGCCAGGATCTCCTTGCTTCGGTAATGGTTGGGTTGGATCAACAATCGGTGGTGGCAGAGGTGGGCTGGAACGTTGGACAACTTTCGGTGGTCGATACGGCGTAGTGGACTTGTGGAGAGTTAGTTCTGGCCACCTTATCAACTCTGGCGCCTTTCTCATGCCATAGGTTTGCAGAATTGGAGTTGGCCTGACTGACCATTGCAATGCTGCACTTGGCAAGGCTGCACTCTGCGGGGCTGGATTTTGCATAGCTAAACTAGGCATGGCAGGATGCTGCAGAGCTAGACTTGGCATAGCTGGCTCCTGCAGAGCTAGATTCTGAAGTGTTAGATTCTGCAGAGCTGGATCTGGCGGTGCTGAACTGGGCAGCGCTGGACTCGGCAGAGCTGGACTGGGCAGCGCGGCACTCGGCAGGGCTGGACTGGGCAGCGCGGCACTCGGCAGGGCTGAGCTGGGCAGCGCTGTTACTTTCTTCTCTGGGATGTCCTTCACCTCTGCTCTGGAGATGTCGGCTCCGCTCCTCTGGCATTCCGTGGATTTCTCTGCTCTGACATTCCGCGGACTCCTCTGCTCTGGTACCGTAGTTGGTTCCGGCATCCACGTCAGCGCTGGAACCTTGGTCTTCTCCGGAATCCATGATTGTTCTGGTATCCAAGTCTGCTCTTCGAGAGCAGTGATAGCTAAAGCTTGGTGAGTTTGCTGAGGTTGACCATGAAATTTTCCAGGCTGCTGTTGCTGCTGCAATTGGTTCAAGGTGCCCGACAGTTGCCCTACGGTGGTCTCAAGTCTTTTTATGGTGGATGCTTGAGACTCCATATTCTGTTTAGTCATCTCCATATTTTGCTTGCTAATCTCCATAAAAGCTTGCAACGTATCTTCAAGTGATGACTTCTGGGGCTGAGCATGTTGCTGCGAAGGCTGAAAATTCCCTTGCTGTTGATACCTCGGTGGATATTGTTGGGGAAAATTTTGTTGCGGTGGGCAGGGCTGCTGACCTCTCCATCCATTATTGACGTTCTGCCCTTGATTATACTTCTGCGGTCTGCTCTGCCCTTGGTTATAGCTCTGTCCTTGATTATAGCCTTGCCCTTGATTGTAGTGTTGCACGAATCCAGGTCTGCTCTGCATTTGATTATAGCTCTGAAATCCTTGTACCGCATAGACCTCAGCTTGTCCTTCCGGAGTAAATTCTCCCATTCGATGACACTCATGGGCTCCATGGCTGACATCTCCACAAATACCACACGGCTCTACGTACTGCATGGCTGGATTCGGCGAGGTTGAACTCTGAACTGGAGAATTTTCCATCTTACCCATCTTGAGATGCTCCACTTGTCTCACAAGATCGGCTACTTGCTTCTGCAGCTCAAACTGATTTGTCACCGCGCTGGCATCAACTCTTCTTCCACGGACAGATTTCTGTTGGGAGCTTTTGGCCAATGTCTTGAAGATCTCTTTCAGGTCTGCCGCTGTCTTCCGAGCTATGTTTCCTCCTGCTGTGCTATCCACCATAAATTGAGCAGTTTCTACTAACCCATCGTAGAAAAACTGCATCAACATCACATTAGTGAATTGATGTTGAGGACATTGGCGGAGGAGTTCTTCATATCTCTCCCAAGCTTCGTGTAAAGGCTCGTCCGCTCCTTGGGTGAACTCCATTATTTTTGTTCTCAGCTCCTGTGTCTTGTGACTTGGGTAGTATTTCAGCATGAACGTTTCACAAGCATCTCCCCACGTAGTGATAGAGTTGGGCGGCAGAGATAGCATCCACGTCCTCGCCCGGTCTTTAAGTGCATAAGGGAAGCACTTGAGCTTGAGTTGATCCTCCGTAAGAGTAAGTAGAGGGATTGTTTGCACTTGTGTGCAAAAATCCCGGATGAATTGCAGCGCATCCTCGCTTGGCATCCCGTGGAACACCGGCAGCAGATTCGAATCATTAGGTTTGAGATTGTAGTTTCTCACAGCAGCGGGGAGCACGATTGCCGACGTGTTTGTATCTCCAATCACCGGCCTGGTGAAGTCTCCCATGTACTCCATGTGTTGAGCCATGACTTCTTTTTCCTCGTGTAAATCCTGCTCAGTGTGAAAATTGGCGGAGCTGGCCTTTTCCTCCTTAGTGTGTTCTGCCGTGGCTGTGGTCTGCTCTGGCTGGTCAGAGCTGGATGCCTCCTCTACTACGGTTTGCTCTGGAACGTCAAGATCGGAGTCAGAGCTGGAATTGGCGAGGCTTGCAGCGCTATCCTCGGAATCAGAGTCAGAGTATAATGCGTCTGCTCTAGTACGTGTTCGAGTGTTATCCAGCGGGGTCGTTAATTTTCTAGTTGAGTCAAATTTTGGCGCTGTTGCCGGGGAAAGTTTTAGGCGTTTTAGTTGTGTCGTTTTATTTGCTTTATTTAATTTCCAGTTTTTACGTTTTTGTTTTTACTTTTCTTTTCTTTCCACCCGGTGCGTTTCACCCTTGTGTTAAGTGTTGTGTATGCAGGGACTGATAAACACTCATTTTGCATTGTTTTTAGGAGTGTTTAAGTGTTCAAAGTGCTAGAATTATGCTTGGTTGTGATATCATTTGGTTTAAGTTTCATATTCTTTTGTGATATTGCTTTTGGGTATGGTTTTGGTCATTTTGCTATAGGTTTGAGTATTTTGAAAGCTACATATGGATGTTGAAGATCCAAATATCAAGTTACAAGTGTTCCGGATGAGAAAATCGACGAAACGAGCTTGAAGAGCTCGAGAAAAAGGAAGAAACGGAGCTGCCGGCGATCAACCGGCGACCGCCGGCCTGTGAAGGAATTTTACGCAGAAGCCGGCGACCCAGCTGGCGACCGCCGCGCAGCCCGCCGAGAAATCGGCGTGGCTGGCGATCAGGCGGCGCCCGCCGGGTGCCCGCCGCGCCATGAAGGAAAAATGTGAAGAGGGCGGCGACCGCCGCCTGCCCGCCGTGGGGTCGCCGTCAGCCCGTTATTTTGCGTTTTTATTCGTTTTTAAAGTCCTTTTCGAGCTCAAACTCTGTAGTTTTACCCTGATACTATATATAGGTCTTCCTTGTACCTATTCAGGGTTCCGAGCTTTAATTTTTTAGTTCCCAGATTTTATTTTTCAGTTTTCTAGCTTTCAGAATTTCATTGCTTTCTAGTTTTCAAGGCTTGGATCAAGACTGAAGATTCAAGCCGCTACAATAGTTTTAATTCGGTTTTTATACAATTTAGTTTTTATAATTGCATTCTATTTAATTATGCTTATGTTATATTTTAGCATGTCTGGCTAGTTTCCTTTAGCTGATTCTAGGGTTTGTAAATAGTTGATTGAATTTATGTGATTTATTTGTTAATACCTTTGTGCCTTCCAGTTTATGATTCATAATTCCTGGTGCTTGATTTCTTGTGAATTATCTGATCAATAGTTTGCATGTTTAGCTATTCGGTTTGAGACCTAGCGGAGATAACTGTTTAGCGGATTCAGGAATGTATGATATGATTTTAACCTTGAGACCTAGCGGAGATAGGTGGATCATAGGGAGCTATTCTTAGGAGCTATTGGGAGTTAGTAGATTTTCTTGAGACCTAACGGAGATAGATAATTTACTAATCTACGATCGTTGCTGCTCTAGCGAGAGTAATTGATTAATTAAGTGATCTCTCATCATAACTGGATTAAACTGGTACATAGGATTAATAGATTTATTATGTGGATTTAGTTAATGAATTTACTACTCTAGGATCAGTTGTCTTTTAATATTCAAATTTTCCTACGTCTTTTTAATTATTGTTATTTGCGTTTTAGTTTAAAGTTAATTAAACCTTCCTTCTTTCGTTTGCCTGAATATTATTAGAGTGTAATTAGGATTACTTAGAGTGATTCGTCATAATAGTCCCTGTGGATACGATACTCGGTTACTTAATTTGTGCTACAATTGCACCGTGTTAGTTGCGGTAATTTGTTGCTAATAATTTAGTGATCAAATTTTTTGGCGCCGTTGCCGGGGACTGTTTAGAATTGACTTTAATATTTCTAATTAGACTTAAGCATTATTTCAGGTGTTATAAGTTTATTTTTTTTATTTTTCTAGTTTTTTTAAATTTCTGTTTTTGTTTGTTGTCTCTGGCGTGTATGATCACGAGATCCAAAGGAAAGGAACATCTAGTGCCTTTGAACTTGGAAATCGAAAAGCAGTACAAAAGAGACAACCGCGAAAAGAAGAAGCAAGCAATGGCAGAGCAACAGAATAACATGGACCTTGAAACTCTTGTGCGAACCGTGACACACCTTCAGAGGCAGCTAGACGAAGAGAGAGAGCGCAACCGGACTCCTCCACCAGAGCTACCACTGAATCACATGTATCAGCCTCGGGTTGATCAATTTCAAGGAGGCAGATGGGGACCAACTGTTCAGGCTACCACGTTCGAGCTGAAGCCGGGATTGATAAACATGGTGCAAGCTGAACAGTTTAGTGGAATGGCTTCCGAAAACCCGCATGCTCACATTACTCAGTTTCTAGATATTTGCGACACTATTAAGCAGAATGGAGTGCCACCAGATGCCATCAGAATGAAGATGTTTGGATTCTCTCTCAGGGACAGAGCGAAGGAGTGGTTCAAGAGTTTGGACAGAGGTGCTATTACTGGATGGGAGGATTTGTGTAGAGCTTTCCTGGCAAAATACTTTCCTGCTTCTAAAGTTCAGAAAATCATTGCGGAGATTTCTCACTTTTCCCAGCTAGGAGATGAGACCATTCATGATGCCTGGGAAAGATTTCGTGAGCTGCTCAGGAACTGTCCACAACATGGTTTCACGGAGGATCAGCAAATCATTCACTTTTATAATGGTTTGACTGGTCTAACAAAAAGTATGGTGGATGCTACTGCAGGTGGATGTCTTCTCCATAGAAATACAAGGGAGGCTTATCGTGTGATAGAAGAGATGGCCTCTAATAGTTATCAATGGCCGAATGACAGAAATTCTACGAGAAGAATTGCAGCTGTGCATGAGGAGAGAGATGATTTTAAGGAGAAATATGAAGCTCTTCAAAAGAAGTATGAGTTGGAGAGAAAAGCATTGCTAGCTAAAATTCCTCAGCAGCCGAGTTTATCTGATGTGTCACAGTTTGAAGATGCTAATTATGTCCAGCAGCAGTACCAATTCAATAGACCAAACTATCAGGGACATCAGGGCGGAAATCCACCGTATCATCCTAATAATAGGAATCATCCAAATTTTTCCTATTCAAATCCCAACAGTGTTGTGCAGCCTCCACCTGGGTTTTCTGTGTCTAGTGGAGGAGTAATCAATGAGCCAAAGAAAGATTCAATGGAGGAAATGATGAAGCAAGTATTGGTGAAGGTCACTGGGATGGAGACAAGTTCGGCAAACATGGGGACCAAAATCTCCAACATGGAGCAAAACTTTTCAGCGTTGTCTAAGCAGGTGCAGATGTTGGAGATTCAAGTTGGTCAGATGGCTAACCAAGCAGCTGCACAGCACAAGCCAGGCCAATTTCCTAGCAACACTCAGTTCAATCCGAAGAGCCAACATCAACAATTTCAGCAAAATCATCAATGTCATTCCATACGGGTGGTTGATACTACAGTTGAGGATGCAGAGCAGCGGGATCATACTGAGCAGAGGAATGACAAGGGAAAAGGCAAAGTAGTGGATGACGACGACGATGACTTGGAGGAGCTTGCAGCGAAACAGACGCCTCCCCCTAAAAAGGATTCGAGCTCTTCTACTGTTAAGAAGCCGGTTCCAACTCTTACGTTTCTCAGGCCAGAGTACAAGCCTGTAGCACCCTTCCCGAATAGCCTGGCAAAGCCGAAGATGGATCAGAAGTTAGCCAAGTTTATGGAGATGTTTTCAAAGCTTCACATCAACATTCCTTTACTTGATGCTTTGAGAGATATGCCAGGCTATGCCAAGTTCCTCAAGGACGCAGTCTCCAACAAGCGGAAGTTGGGGAAATATGAGACGATCAATCTTTCCGAGGAATGCAGTGCAGTGCTACAAAGGAAGCTACCATTGAAGCAGAAGGACCCTGGCAGTTTTACTATAGCTTGTGAGATTGGAGGGCAGAATTTCTCACGTGTTCTTTGTGATTCAGGGGCAAGCATCAATTTAATGCCTCTCTCAATTTTCAACCGATTGGAGATTGGAGATATCAAGCCTACCTCTATTGCATTGCAGATGGCAGATCGCTCCATCACATATCCCAAGGGAATTGTGGAGGATGTCCTAGTGCAGGTGGAACAATTTATTTTCCCTGCAGATTTCGTAGTGTTGGACATACCGGAGGACAAAAATACTCCATTGATCTTGGGGCGGCCGTTTCTAGCTACGGGCCGTGCATTGATAGACGTGCAAGAGGGAGATCTGACTTTCCGCATCAACGATGAAAAGATGACATTGAGAGCCTATGGGGAAACTGTGATTTGCAAGAAACCTCCACCAAAGGAAGTTCCCCAGAATGAAATGATTAATTTGGCTGACAGTTTTCTAGCAAATTCGGAGGATGAAGAGGTTGAGAAAAATGAGCTGCCCAAGTACGAAGCCAAGAAAAAGACTCCAAAACCAAAAGAAGTGCTGACTTTTGAGAAGTGTTTGTTTGTGGAGTATGATGAGGGGTCTTTGAAAACCCATACCCCCAAGAAGAAGAAAGTGAATTTCTGGATTTTTCGGAACAAGAATGAGAAGGGGGCAATGCTTGTGGAGGATGTCCGAGCCAAGAGAAGTGTCTTGGTGGAGAGGGCACCAAAGAGTAGAAAAGCTTTCCAATGGTTAGAGTGCTATTTCCGACCTCCATGAGTTTTTGAGGTATCGTCGAGCTCTAGACGTTAAATTAAGCACTTGTTGGGAGGTAACCCAACCGTTTCTTTGTTTTCTTTTCTTTTCGTTTAGTTTCTTTTTGTTTCTTTGTTTTCTTTGTTTTCTTTGTTTTCTTTGTTTTGGGGTTTTTAGTGCAGCGTTGAGCTTGGAAGATGCGAGAACTCGTGCTTGGTTCATACCACCACCATGGAGCATATTTTTTCTGTGAGTAGTGACACACATATCATCATCCCTCCAAACTTATTTTCGAACTTATGTTCTGTAATAAGTATGGGGGAGGGGGGTGAGAATAGATATGTGTATCACTTTTATCTTTTTGTTGGCTTTATTGTTTTATCCTGTTTGGTTGGTGGTCTGTGATTGTTTTTGAGATGATTATTGCTCCATTAGATTTCTGGTGAGATGCCAATGATGATTTCTATGAAAAAAAAATTGGAATTTGATTTTCTTTGACAAGTTGAGCATAATTTGAACTAATTTGCATAATTTAGGGTGATTTTGACCTTGATTTTGGGACATTGAATAAACCTGTGAGGATTTGAGCTATAACTGTTTATTATGCACAGTTTATTCTTTGTTGTGAGTTTTGTCATTGCATGTGGTGATCTTCTAGAACTTGCCATGGTTTCTGTGTTGAGGTTGCTGTTGTGCCCAGGATTAGGAGATGATTTTAGGCCATCTTTTGTTAGCCACATTATTTTCCCAAACACTGTCCTTAACGAAAAGTTATCCTTTGTTATCCACTTTGAGCCTATTTAGCTTTTATTCTTTAGTTGGATGATAGGGGGTGATGTAGTATATGGGGATCTTTGTGTGGTGAATATTCATAGTGGGTTGTGAAAAAGAAGGGATGATTTTGTGTTACTTTTTACTCTTATGAGCTCTAGAAAAGTTGTGGAAAGAAAAAAAAAATGTTGAGAAAAAAAAAGAAAAAAAAAGAAGAAAAAAAAGAAAAAAGAAAGAGAAAAGAAAAAAATATAAAGTCGAGTGTTTATTGAGAAATTTGTTTGAAAGTCGACTTTGTGTGTTGGAAAGAAGTTGAGAGCATAAAAGAGTGTTTAGTTCTGTTTTGTGATGATTAAATCCCTTGAGTTTTGTTGATTATGGTGACATAGTTGGGTGGAAGATGGAATTTATTCCATGCTTGATTTGTGAAGCTATAAGGTTGGTGTTCTTGATCTATTTGAGTCACTTAGCCTATATTTCCCTACCTTAACCAATGTCCTTACATTATAACCCAAAAATAAAGACCTATTTGATCTTAGTCTTGGCACACTTTTAGCGATGGAGATTGTAGACGATTGGCAAGCCTATGGTAAGTGATCTGCATTGCATTGAATTCGATGAGAGTATACACGTCCCATCATACACATTGAGAGTTGAGCGATACACATACATAGTGAGATTCAATTGTTTGAAATTCAAGGTTGAGTTTGCTTTAAGTTGTATTTAATTGGTGAACTTTGTGTTTACTTGTTGGAGATTTGAGAATTATAACTTTCTACGTTTTTCTGAGGCCTCTGTGATCCAAATTTCTGCCCATTCGTGTTTATTGAGTTTATTCTTTCCATTATTCGAGGACGAACAATGATGTAAGTTTGGGGGAGTTGATAAACACTCATTTTGCATTGTTTTTAGGAGTGTTTAAGTGTTCAAAGTGCTAGAATTATGCTTGGTTGTGATATCATTTGGTTTAAGTTTCATATTCTTTTGTGATATTGCTTTTGGGTATGGTTTTGGTCATTTTGCTATAGGTTTGAGTATTTTGAAAGCTACATATGGATGTTGAAGATCCAAATATCAAGTTACAAGTGTTCCGGATGAGAAAATCGACGAAACGAGCTTGAAGAGCTCGAGAAAAGGAAGAAACGGAGCTGTCGGCGATCAACCGGCGATCCAGCCGGCGACCGCCGGCCTGTGAAGGAATTTTACGCAGAAGCCGGCGACCGCCGCGCAGCCCGCCGAGAAATCGGCGTGGCTGGCGATCAGGCGGCGCCCGCCGCGCCATGAAGGAAAAATGTGAAGAGGGCGGCAACCGCCGCCTGCCCGCCGTGGGGTCGCCGTCAGCCCGTTATTTTGCGTTTTTATTCGTTTTTAAAGTCCTTTTCGAGCTCAAACTCTGTAGTTTTACCCTGATACTATATATAGGTCTTCCTTGTACCTATTCAGGGTTCCGAGCTTTAGTTTTTTAGTTCCCAGATTTTATTTTTCAGTTTTCTAGCTTTCAGAATTTCATTGCTTTCTAGTTTTCAAGGCTTGGATCAAGACTGAAGATTCAAGCCGCTACAATAGTTTTAATTCGGTTTTTATACAATTTAGTTTTTATAATTGCATTCTATTTAATTATGCTTATGTTATATTTTAGCATGTCTGGCTAGTTTCCTTTAGCTGATTCTAGGGTTTGTAAATAGTTGATTGAATTTATGTGATTTATTTGTTAATACCTTTGTGCCTTCCAGTTTATGATTCATAATTCCTGGTGCTTGATTTCTTGTGAATTATCTGATCAATAGTTTGCATGTTTAGCTATTCGGTTTGAGACCTAGCGGAGATAACTGTTTAGCGGATTCAGGAATGTATGATATGATTTTAACCTTGAGACCTAGCGGAGATAGGTGGATCATAGGGAGTGGTGTTTACGGAACCAACACCTAAATCTATAAAAGGAAACGTAAAATTCTACCTAGTCGAGAAGGCTGGAAAGAGTAAAAAGAGTTGATCGGGAACCTTGCTCAAGAGAGAAAACAACTGTAGTATTCGAAAATATGAGATAGCGTAAGAAATAATACACGAGCTCGAACCCTATTTATAGATTTACAAGCGGAGGGGTAAAATAGTAAAAACATCTTCGGTGCATGCGTCCTGCGTGGTGGAAGGGTACGTTGGTAATTTCGATAATACGCGGGAGACCTTCCCGCGCGTTTATTGGCTCCTCTGATGGAAATGTCTTCTCTGGCGAAGGCGTCTTCTCTGGTGATATTGACATCTCTGGCATGAGGGACTCCTCTGGTAAACACGTCTTCTCTGTCATGAAGAACTCCTCTGATAAACACGTCTTCTCTGTCATGAAGAACTCCTCTGGTAAACACGTCTTCTCTGGCAAGGGCGTCTCCTCTGGCGGTAGTGACTTCTCTGATGGAGTTGACTTTTCTGATGACGATGACCTCCCTGACGATGGTGACTTTTCCGGCGCGGATGATTTCTCTGGAGGAGAGGGCTCCTCTGTCAAGAATGACTTCTCTGGTGCGGATGACTCCTCTGGCTAGAGTCATTCCTCTGATGGATGAAATCCTTCTGGTATAAATGGTTCTTCTGACCCATACGGCTCCTCTGATGAGAGTGGTTCCTCTGATTTGTACTCTCTCCCTACTCTGCATATATTGCTCCTCACCAACCACTCCCCCCTCTAGTCTGGTTGAACCGGGTATTCTTCGCGTTCAACCAGTGGTGTGTTATCAGCATCAAAGCTTTGTTATTTTCCTTGGCCCCTGTAAATCATAAAGACATAAGCATTTTGACATTTTGACATTATGAGAGTAAAAAGAGACCCTGTAAATTGTTCTCTGGCATTTTTGTTACTCCCGCTCCCTGGCCTGGCTAGTTCACTCTGGAGAGGTGCAACTAGTCAGAGGACTCGCCCGCGTGGATGACGTCATCCGCATTAAATGTCTGCCCAGTCTACAGTATTTTCCCCGTACCCGAGGTTACTTTTTAACCTTTGCGTCCTTTCGCCTTTCCGTATAAATTCCCATCCGTTGATTTCTTCCTTATGCCACGTGCCGTTCATCCCGCGTGCTGGTGGTTACCCGCGTACAATCCTACTTAGCCGATTCGAACTCCCATTTTTTCACTATTCTTCTTCTCCAAGTTTTCCGAGCGAATTTTCTGCATTTTCCGGCGATTTCCTCACTGTTCCGGCATTCTCCCACGACCTTTCCGCTCCAGGTTTTACCGTCCATCTTTTTCCGGTCTAGGTAACTCGCGTATCCTCTTCACTGCAATTTTGTATTTAATCGTAGTGTAGTGGTATAACTGTTGGTGCTCTGATTGAGCGTGCTAGAAACCCTAGGGTTGGCATCTCCCATCATGGCCTGCACCTCCGCCTTTCAACCCTCTCGCTCGCCCTCTCCTTCTGCCCAAGACCCTTCATCTTCCTCCCCATCGCGGCAAGATCCTGAAAATCTTCCTTCCCCCTCTACTTCTGACGAATCTCAAACTGCACCCCCTCCTTCTCCACCTAGGAAAAAAGGGAAAAAGCCCCGCCAACCCCCCAAACGTATTCCTCCATCCCGCCTTAGTGTCGCGGAGGTGGAAAAATTGAAAAGCAAATGTAGGCGTCCTGATGGTTTAAAATTCGAGGCCTTTTGTAAGGATTCAACGCCTCCTGAAAGCCTTCGTCATCCCAAGGTGATAGTTGTTTGGAAAGCTCAAATAGATGCTGGTTTGAGACTCCCTCCTCCTACTCTGCTGGTTGATGTTTGTAACTATTTTCACATCCCCTTTTTTCAAGTCGCTCCTTCTGCCATTCGGAGATTATATGCCTTTCATGTTTTGTGCCGAGCTCACGGTGTTGGGGACACCGCCAAATTGTTCTGTCAGACCCAGACCCTCCGCATGCAGGGCAATCCCCTGTATAGCTTTGCTGCTCACCCGAAATATCCTACCACCTTCCTTTCCTCTCTGAATTCTTTCGATAAGGGTTTCCTGAAGCATTATTGTTATGTGCGCACCCTTTTCGGCACCTGGCGCGACTATCACGTTTTGGAACTAGAATGGCATACAAGTCGTACTACTTATAAGCCAGCCTCTCCCGAAGTCCCCTCCAATCGCGACCTGAGTATTATAGCTCATCTTAATGCTATGAATAAGGCCCAGCCTCTAGACTGTAGGTATCTGGCCGAGAACAATTCCTCTCTGGCATATAATGGTCTGTTTCCCCTGTATCCAGCGAGATCAATAGGTAAAAAATATACATTAGAAAACACATTAGCTTTTGTTACCCTGCTTTTAATGATGTGAAATTTTGGTTTGCAGATATGTCTTGGAGATCGAAATGTGGGGACAATTTGCCTGACACCCCTTCTCTTGCTGGCAGCGGAACACATGGCCCAAGCGGTTCTGCTTCCAGAACAAGTCCCTCGGAGCAGCCTGCTGGTTCCCAACTGATCCCCATTCCCCCTGTAGTTGAAATCCCAGAGGGAAATGTGGAAGCCTCGCACTCCTTTGATGCGGAGGAAGTTGATGTGGGGGCTCTTGTTCACAGAAGTGGGCGCTCCAGTGCTGGTGATGCCGCTGGCTCCCGCGAAGAAGATATCCAAGTCGTGGATATTACCGATGAGGTTCCTTCGCCTGATTCGGCTCCAGATGCCACCCTTTCCGAGCTGAAGAAAAGAAAGAGGGGTGCCCTGATCTCCTTGGGGGAGAAGGAGAAACAGGAAGGTCTGAAGAAGACCAGTAAATCCAAGGAGCCAGCGAAGAAGTTCGCTGATGTTTCGAAGGTTATTCCCTCTGCCAAGGGGAAGGGCAAGGAACCGGCGAAGAAGCCAGCCGGTGGTTTAAAGGTCCTCCCTTCTGCCAGAGAAAAAGGCAAGGGTAAAGCTGTGGTGCCCCCTGCTGATGACTTAGAGGATATTGTTCCGGGGCCGATTTCGAGTCTGTCGGGGCAGAAATTAGTTGATGCTTTGATAGCTCGTGTCCATTCTCAGGATCAGGAAAAGATGGAGGCGCTGACGCGCGGGGCTTTGGCTACTAAGTTGTGCCAGCTGGCTCTTCAGGTATCCTGTATCTTGTATTTTTGTCATAGAAAATTTAAGTTACTAACCTTTTGATTGCTCTGTCATTACCCATTTTGTTTTCCTTGCAGATGGAATCCGGGATCTGGGGAGCTGTCAAGTGTATTCATGATTATAATGTGTCTGAAAAAGAGAGAGAGAAAGAGCAAGCGGACGTCGCTAAACGCGATGATGATGTTGCTGGGGTGGTGGAGCGCCTGAGTAAGGCTGAAGCAGAAATTGCTGAGTTGAAAGCTAAACTGGCCCAAGCGGAGGTAGAGAAGTCATCCCTGGTCTCTGAGCTAGCTAGAACGACGAAAGAAAGCCATGCGTGTCTCGCCAAATTCAAAGCGCAGTATGAAGAAGAATATCAAGAGACCCGTCGCAGCTGGAAGAGAACATACATGGAGGCTCAGGACCGAGCTTATGTCCTGGGAGCCCGGGACCAGCGCCTAGAATATTTCTTGTCCCCACAAGGCCAACATTTCTTGGGGATGATGTTAGAGGGGACCCTGGAAGCCTTTAAGCGGACTCCAGAGTATTTGGAAGATTTCGGGCCCCTGTTCGCTTATGTCATAAAGCAAACTGCCACAAAGACGTTGGAGAGGGCGGGGGCTACCCCGGAGCAACTTGCTACTCTGGACTTGCGAGCCTCGATGGAGGATCTTAAGGATGAAGAAATAAACAAGCTGATGAAGATCCCTGAGAGCTCCCAGCAGAAGCCCGAGTGGTGGTGTCCGGTGCTGGAAAAGGCCCTCCCCTACTTTACCTTTGGGGTCGGGTCTGCATCATTGCCCTCTGCTCCTATGTACGTGCCTGCTTTCTCTGCCTCCCTGGTAAACTTCGTGAACCAACTGCGGGATCCTACTGGCAAGAGCACCCGGAAGTTTTCTGAATTTAGCATGGCGCCTCCCCTTCCTTCAGATTTTGACAACTCTGCTCCCTCTTCTGCCGCGGTGGACCAGCTTTTTGACCTATACAGAGATGAAAAAATATATGTGCAGGAAGCTGTGAAGTTGCTGGATGTAAAATCTCGCCTCCCGAAAATGACGGCCATTGGTAGGCTGCCGGTATTTACAGAGGGAGTTTCTGCTAGCCCGACCTCTACAAGTGGTGCCCCACCTCCGGTTTCCTCTGCTCCTGCTCCTTGATGTCCCCAACCTTCTCCCTGGTTTTGCCAAGGGAACATTTTTGTAACTCCTTAGTTTGTACAAACTTAATACTTACTTGTGGTTTTTGATATGCAACTCTGCCTTCTTGGCATGTTTATGTGAAGTCTCTTCCCTTTTTTGATGATGCTCTTATATTTTGCTGCTCTGACCTGAGCTTCTTCCCGCGTCCCTTTTGTTGGTTTAGCTTGGCCCATTATGCTTGTTGTCGATGTTTCTCTAATTTCTGCTTTGGGGGTTCCGCTGATTCTTTTTGGCAAGGATTTTGGTAATCTTTCTGGCGAGGATTCTGACGATTCCTCTGGCGAAGATTCTGATGACTCCTCTGGCGAGGATTCTGATGGCTCCTCTGACGAGGATTCTGATGACTCCTCTGGCGAGGATTCTGATGACTCCTCTGGCGAGGATTCTGATGGCTCCTCTGACGAGGATTCTGATGACTCCTCTGGCGAGGATTCTGATGACTCCTCTGGCGAGGGTTCTGATGACCCCTCTGACGAGGGTTTTGATGACCCCTCTGACGAGGGTTTTGATGACTCCTCTGGCGAGGATTGAGATGACTCCTCTGGCGAGGATTGTGATGACTCCTCTGGCGAGGATTGTGATGACTCCTCTGGTGAGGATGGTGATGACTCCTCGGGCGAGGATTGTGATGACTCCTTTATCAAGGATGGTGATGGCTCCTCTGTCGAGGATGGTGATGACTCCTCTGTCGAGGATTGTGATGACTCCTCTGGCGAGGATTTGGTTGACTCTTCTGGAAAGGATTTCACCGCCTCCTCTGACGAGGATTTGGTTGACTCCTCTGAAAAGGATTTCACCGCCTCCTCTGACGAGGATTTGGTTGATTTCTTTGCTGGCGATTTCGTGCTTCCCTTCCAAGCTGCTTCCCATCCGCGCTGCTTCCCATCCAAGTTGCCTCCCATTCAAGTTTGCACACTCTGCGCGGAGCATGGAAGACCCGGAGGGTGCAACCAACTTTCGCGGCTTACGATTAAATAGTAACCCTCTGCGTGGAGCATGGAAGGCCCGGGTGGCACGACCAACTTTCACGGCTTACGATTAAATAGTAACCCTCTGCGTGGAGCATGGAAGGCCCGGCTGGCACGACCAACTTTCACGGCTTACGATTAAATAGTAACCCTCTGCGTGGAGCATGGAAGGCCCGGCTGGCACGACCAACTTTCACGGCTTACGATTAAGTAGTAACCCTCTGCGTGGAGCATGGAAGGCCCGGCTGGCACGACCAACTTTCACGGCTTACGATTAAATAGTAACCCTCTGCGTGGAGCATGGAAGGCCCGGCTGGCACGACCAACTTTCACGGCTTACGATTAAATGAACACCCTGCACGAGGCTTGGCAGACCCGGGGGGGTGCACACCACCTCTCGTGACTTACGGTTAAGGACAACCTCTGCGCGGAGCATGGAGGACCCGGGGGGTGTAACCAACTTTCGCGGCTTATGATTATGTGCCACCTCTGCGCGGAGCATGGAAGGCCCGGATGGCGCGACCAACTTTCGCGGCTTACGATTGAATAGTAACCCCCTGCACGGAGCATGGAAGACCCGGGGGGTGTGACCAACTTTCGTGGCTTACGGTTAAAGGTCCACCCTGCACGGAGTTTGGCAGACCCGGGGGATGCACACCACCTTCCATGGCTTACGGTTAAGTGAACACCCTGCACGAGGCTTGGCAGACCCGGGGGGTGCACACCACCTCTCGTGACTTACGGTTAAGGACAACCTCTGCGCGGAGCATGGAGGACCCGGGGGGTGTAACCAACTTTCGCGGCTTATGATTATGTGCCACCTCTGCGCGGAGCATGGAAGGCCCGGTTAGCACGACCAACTTTCGCGGCTTACGATTGAAAGAACACCCTGCACGGAGCATGGAGGACCCGGGGGGTGCCACCAACTTTCGTGGCTTACGGTTAAAGCAACCTCTGCGCGGAGCATGGAAAACCCGGGGGGTGCAACCAACTTTCGCGGCTTATGATTAAGTGCTATCTCTGCGCGGAGCATGGAGGGCCCGGGCGGCACAACCAACTTTCGCGGCTTACGATTGAAAGAACACCCTGCACGGAGCATGGAGGACCCGGGGGGTGCCACCAACTTTCGTGGCTTACGGTTAAAGCAACCTCTGCGCGGAGCATGGAAAACCCAGGGGGTGCAACCAACTTTCGCGGCTTATGATTAAGTGCTATCTCTGCGCGGAGCATGGAGGGCCCGGGCGGCACAACCAACTTTCGCGGCTTACGATTGACAGGAACCTCTGTTCTGGTTGAGCATGACCCCTCTGCTCTGGTGGAGTGTAATTCCTCTGGTTTGCCCTAATCCTGCTGAGAAGCAATTTTTGAATTTAAAAATTGGGACCTACGGGTATACACCCTACTCCCCCCCTCTGGTGACATGTGCAATACTCTGTTATGAACATGTTGGCCCAATTATTTCTTACTCCCTTCTCCGGCCCATAAGCTCATGCGGGCCCATTACCCCTTAGCCCATTTCTTAAGCCCGGTATCGCCTCTATATATATCCTCTTCCGATCCTTTAAACCCTGGATCTGCTGATGTTTCGCCTCCCTAGATCAGTTGTAAGGCACTCAAGTAAGGGAATTTCCCCTCTAAACACTCACATCCCTGAGGGCTTCCGCCTTTTCCCCTGTGCTTCTGGTGTAGATCTCTAACTTTGTGGTTGTAACGAGTGGAGTTCCCTTGCTTGAGTGTTTTGTAACCAGGCTCCTCAGATCTAGACGTTGATTTCCCAGATCTGGGCGTTGGGTTTCCGGATCTGAGCGTTGGTTCCTCAGATCTGGCCTTTGGTTTGTTCCTCCTCTGTATTCTTTCTTTTTGGCATTTTGACTTGTTGTTTTTCTTGGTATTCTGCAGATACAGTGTGGAGTTGGAGTAGATCTGAAAGGTGAGCGTGCCCCAGCCACGAAGAAGAACTCGGAGTGTTGGATCGTGGAAAGAGAGACGTCCATCCCTGATGCTTGTTTTCCCTTTGGCCTGCTAAGAAGCAGCTTTTGTATTTATTTCTCCCTTGTCCTGCTAAGAAGCAGTTTGCATTTTGAGTTTGCATTTTGAATTTAAAAATTGAGGATTATGGGTATACACCCTACTCCCCCCTCTGGTGACATGTGCAGTGCTCTGCACGAACATGTTAGGTAGCATATGTAATGTAAGAAAACAAAAATTGAAATAAACAAACACAACACCAGGGAATTCCCTAGAACCACATATCTGTTTTATTGATATTATGGCCCCGGACCTCGTTAAAACCCCTGTGGGGAAAAAGAGTATCCGGTCTATAAGTGATTACTCCTGCTAAGAAGCAGTTATACATAGAACTTTTTGAGTGTGTTTATATTCCATGGTCTGGGTAGAGCTCTGCCGTCTGAATCCGACAATATGTACGCACCGCCTCCCAAAACCTCTGTGACGATGTATGGCCCTTCCCAATTGGCTTCGAACTTACCCACCGCCTTTAATGCATCAGCACGCTTGAGAACCAAATCTCCCTTCGACAATTTCCTCACTCTGACCCGTTTGTCATATCCCGCCTTGATGATGCCTTTGTACTTGGCCGCTCTGATACGGGCTTCCTTCCTCTGTGCTTCCACCAAGTCCAGCTCTGCTCGGCGGAGCTCCTCATTGTGCTCAGTGTCATACGTGGTAATCCGGTATGATTCTAGTCGTGCCTCTGCTGGTATCACCGCATTGGATCCATACACCAGTGTGAATGGTGCCTCCCCTGTCGCCGTTTTTGGACTAGTTCGGTAAGCCCAAAGAACGGTATCCAGCTCCTCCACCCACTTCCCTCTGCTCTGATTTAGCCTCTTCTTGATGCCCTCACATATGGTCCTATTAGCCAATTCCACTTGTCCATTTGCCTGTGGATGAGCCACCGAGACAAAACGCTGTGTGATATCCATTCGATCGCAGAAGTCCGCAACCCGTTGCCCCGTAAATTGAGTCCCATTATCAGACACGATGATGCGTGGCACTCCGAATCTGCAGCAGATATTCCTCCAGATAAAACGTTCTACTGTAACTTCATCGATCTTGCTCACGGCCTCAGCTTCGACCCATTTGGAAAAATAGTCCACTGCCACAATGAGAAAGCATTTCCCTCCAGGTGCTGTAGGCAGCTTCCTAACTATATCAATGCCCCATTTATCAAACGGACAAGCGGCGTACATTACACCCATGGGCTCCCCTGGTATGTTGATTTTCCCGGCATGCCGCTGGCAAGCTTCACACTTGCGGACAAACTCTCTGGCTTCCTGGTTGATGTGAGGCCAGTAAAAACCTGCCCGAATGATCTTGCGTACGAGGTCTCGAAATCCGGTGTGCCCGCCGCAGCAACCTGCATGAATCTCTTTCATAGCAAAGTTAGCTTCCTCTGGCGATAAACATTTTAACAGAGGTTGAGTAAAAGATCTTTTGAAGAGTTGATCATTGATTAGGCAGTAATTTTCATAGCGGGCCCTTTGGTTGGATTCTCTGCTTAGTCGTTCTCCTGTCTTCAGAAAGTGTATAATCGGAGCCCGCCAATCATCTCTGATCTCTACCGAGAACACCTGCGAAGTTTCCATCTCTCTGGTATCACAGAGTAAAATGATCTCGTCGCTCCAAGTTTGCTCTACTGCGCTAGCCATGCGCGCCAGTAGGTCGGCCTTCGTGTTTTCCTCCCGAGAAATCTGTTCGAGCTTAAACTCCATGAATTTTTCTTTCATTTCGCTAATTTTGGTATGATACGCCTTCATCCTCTGATCCTTGACATTGTAACTTCCCGAGAATTGTTGCGCAACCAACTGGGAGTCTGTCTTTATAATGACACACTCAGCTTTAAGCTCTGACAGGATATGAGCCCCTCTGACCACGGCCTCACACTCCGCCTCATTGTTAGATAACCGACAGGTGAATTTGATGGCGAACTGGTATGTCCCATACCCTGGCGAAGTAATATAAACCCCGATTCCGCACCCCTCTTTTGTCACTGACCCATCCACATAAGCCATCCAGAACTCTGGTATGGGACGACGAGTTGTTTCTTGTATGAAGTCTGCCAATGCCTGCGCCTTGATCGCCGTTCGTGGCTCGTACTCTACATCATATTCCCCTAGTTCCACAGCCCATTTGACCATTCTTCCCGATAAATCCGCGCGCCCCAAAACTTGTTTAAAAGGTAAAGACGTGCGTACCACCACTCGATGTGAAAGGAAATAAGGCCTCAACTTTCTTGCCGTGATCATGACCGCCAGAGCCGCCTTCTCGATCTCTGTGTAGTTGAGCTCAGGGCCCTGAATAATTCTACTGACAAAATAGATAGGTCTCTGATGACTTCCTTCCTCTCTGATTAGCACAGAGCTGATTGACTCCTCCCCCATAGCTATGTATAAATACAACGTTTCTCCCGGGACCGGCTTGGTCAGGGTTGGGAGTTTCGCTAGGTATACTTTAAGATCCTCAAACGCCGCGCGGCATTCCTCTGTCCACAAAAACTTGGTTCCCTTCCTCAGTACTTTGAAAAACGGCATGCTCCATTCTGCCGATCTCGATATAAACCTGCTTAGGGCAGTGATACGCCCGTTCAGAGTCTGCACCTCCTTGATTCCTCTAGGCGGTGTCATTTCCAAAATAGCTTTGACCTTGTCGGCGTTGACCTCAATCCCTGCTGGTGTGACTTTATACCCCAAGAATTTCCCTGTTGTGACCCCAAAAGTGCACTTGGCTGGGTTCAACATGAGTCTGTGATCTCTGACTACCGTGAAGATTTCTTCCAGATCCGCCACATGGTCCTCTGCCCTGTTACTCCGTACGAGCATATCGTCTACGTATACTGAGATATTCTTAGCAAGCTGTTCTTTGAAAATTTTCTCCATCATCCGCTGATATGTGGCTCCTGCATTCTTCAGACCGAACGGCATACTCTTCCACCCATATACGCCACAACAGACGGCAAAGGCCGTTTTGGCGATGTCGCCCCTGTTCATCTTTACCTGATGATACCCTTGGTACGCATCCATCATGGATAATAAAGCACATCCTGAAGTGGAGTCCACCAATTGGTCAATCCTCGGCAGAGGATAGTGGTCCCTCGGACAAGCGGCGTTTAAATCTCGGAAGTCCACGCACATCCTCCAGGTGTTTGTCTTCTTGGGTACCATCACTGCGTTTGAGATCCACTCTGGGTATTGCACTTCCACAATATGCCCAGCTTTCAATAGTTCATAGACCTGCTCTCTGATGGCAGCGTCCTTTTCAGCCCCAAAATTCCTTGTCCGCTGCTTTACCGGCTTGACCTTAGGGTCCACGTTGAGGCAATGCTCCGCCAACCCTCTATCGATTCCCTTCAAATCTGCGGTGCTGAAAGCGAACACATCCGCATTTCGCCGGAGACAACCAATGAGCTCCTCTCTGACTTGATCACTCATGGCCGATCCAATCTTAGTCTGGAAACCCTCTTTTCCTGGAAATAACTCTATCATATTGCAAACATCGCTAGTGGACACCAGCGCGGTTTTCTCTGTGGAGTCTCTGTCTTTTAATAAATCCGCCAACTCTTGGCGTTCTTCTGCTGGGGCATGCACCTCGCCCACTTTCCCCCTCTTCCGGGCGTTCGACCCCTCTGTCCATCTTTCCCTTTTCTGCCCCGCTGACTGTGTGAGCATTTGCACGTGGCATGCTTTTGATGTCGTCTGATCGCCACAAACTTCTCCCACTCTTCCACCCTCGATTGGAAACTTCATTTTTAGGTGAAATAAAGAGATAACCGCCTTGAACGCCGTCAAGGCGGGCCGGCCGAGTATGACATTGTACGAGGGTTTGGGCATATCCACCACTAAGAAACGTACCATCCTTGTTTTGTTGCCCGCCACTGTACTGCCAAGGATCAACGGCAGCTCTACATACCCTAGGGGCATGACCATCTCTCCTCCAAACCCAAACAGAGGAGCATTTGTCGGCTCAACATGAGCGTTAATTCCCATATTTTGGAGACATTCCTTGTACAAGATGTTTACAGCGCTGCCCGAATCCACGAAAATACGGTGAATAATGCAGCCGGCGATGTCTGCCGTGATGACCAGCGCATCATCATGTGGATACATTAATGTGCGTATATCCTCTGCTCCAAAAGTGATTGCCGGCTCCTCTGCCGCGCTGGTGACTTCCATGACCCTTTTAGGATAATACCCTGCTTTGACTGCTCTGACGACTTGCTTTTTAGCCCTATTTGATGTGGGCATCCCGTTTTCCCCACAAATCATGTGAACTTCCCTTCTATATGGGGGGGGGGAGGAAGATTTTGTCTATCTGCCCCGTCTCTGCGATTATCCTGGTTATCATCGAGCCTGCGATCTCTGTTGTTGTTCCCCTGCTCTCGTCGCTGATCCCGGTTATTTCTTTGATCCCTCTGATCTCGCTGATCTCTCTGATCCCGCTGATCCCTCTGATCAGTCCTCCTCTGACCTTCGTTTCCCCTGTCAATGAAGTGGTCGAGACATCCCTGGCGCACCAATAACTCCAATTGGTGCTTAAGATGTCCACAATATTTCGTGTAATGCCCGAAGGAGTTGTGATATTCACACAACTTATTGTTAGGCCCTTCCTGCGGCGGCCCAGTCCGGTAAGTCCCCGGTGCCCTAAAGAACGGCTGATCCTTTATTAGATGAAAAATTTCTTCTTGTGGTTTAATCAAGGGCGTGTATTCGGTAAACCGTGTTACTTCATTCACTGTGCGCTGTTGATTAGATGGCATTCCTCCCTGGGGTGGGAGTACCCTAGGAGGCAACCCTCTGAATGGGGCCCTATCCTGCTGTCTTTGTCGTTCGGGTGCTTCCTCAGCTTTCTTGACTCTGTGTTTCTCATTTTCCACCTTCCTCGCCATTTTGGCGTCCTCCAACTGTAGATACCCCGGCAGCCTTGCCATGATGTCATCAAAATCCCTTGCTGGTCAAATTTGTAATTCGTCAAAAAAGATTCCTGGCCTGAGTCCTCTGACATAGGCGCAGTTTTTAATTTGCGATTCTGCCTCTGGCACCTCCAGAGCAGTAAGATTAAACCTTGCTGTGTACTCCCGAAGCGTTTCTCCTTGCTCCTGCTTAATATCCATCAGCGAAAGGGCTGATTTCCCTACCCTCCGTGAACTCGCGAACTGACGCAAAAAACGAGTCTGTAATTCTTCGAAAGAGTGAATGGAATTTGGGGGCAGCGTCCCAAACCATAACTGGGCTGGTCCAGTAAGGGTAGTGGAGAAGATCCGACACTTGATGCCCTCCGTGTACATGTGCAACGTAACCAACCCTTCAAACCGATTGAGGTGTACCTCCGGATCGGTAGTGCCATCGTAATCCAGTGAGATGGGCTTGTAGCTTCTAGGTAAGGCATCCGCCAAAATATCGTCCGAGAAAGGACTGCGGTTGTGGATCGGGTGGAACCTCGATGTCTTAGCTCTCTTGTCCCCCTTATGCCTCCCCTGTTCCCTTCTGTCCTTGGGTACTTCATGAGCGTGGCGCTTGTGGACTCTATATTCATGTCTGCCAGAGGAATACTCCGGCTCTCTTTCCTCTGATCTCTCTGTGTAGCGCGATTTTTCCGATCGATGGGACTTCTCCACCCGGTGCGATTTTCCTGACCTTTGTTCCCTGTCCTCCCTTCGGGATTTCTCCCTCAGTGATTCCTCCAGATCCTGGAGTTGATGTTTCAGCTGAGACACTTGGTTTTTTAGCCGAGCTTTCTCCCTCGGTCTCTCTTCTTCGAACACCAAGGAGACGGACTGACTATCAGACTCGTCAACCCTCTCCTTTCTCACAACACTGTTGAGTCTGACCCGACTCCCCTCTGGTCTTCTTTCCACTTCCCTGTCAGCCGGGTCCCCTTGCACTTCCAGAGGCATCGCAGCTTGTTTGTTGATTGCTAAAGTGTTTACCTCCTGAGCAGCGGGAGGTGGGGCCTCAGCGCCCTGCAGAGTAGCCGTTCCCACCAGTGGAGCTACAGTGGGAACAGCGGACAACATGGGAGTTCCTAGTGCCTGACGCACAGCGGAGTAGTGAAGCAGCGCCATCATCTGTTCCATCGATCCAAACGTGATTTGTCCCGCTCCAGACGCGGGAGTTAAGCATGGCATGTCAGATCCTGGAGTCACCAGAGCAGATCTCTGGAGGCTTGCATTCAACCCAGTCAACGGAGCGGCGGGGATAGCCTGAAACCCTGGTGGGGCAGTGAAGGTAGCATTGCCCTGGAGGCCCGGGAACAATGAAGGTGGCATCTCAGTGGTGAGAGCAGCGGAGTCGAACTCCCTTTCTAGGTTGCGGTGTGCATCTGATGATCCCATGGTACCTACACATAAACAAAGTGAGAAGCTATTCTAACGACGAAAGAATAAACCCCTTATTACCGATTGGAGTCCCAATGTAAGAAATCCAATAAGAAATCCCGGCTTCCGGTGCAGAGACCGTTAAAAAATTCCCTTCCAAGTAATTCTACACTCGGGGAAATAAACCCAGAGTATAGATTGAGAAAACAGAGCCCTCAATAAAACTTCAACAGATGCAAAATACCCAGGGATAAATACAAGCAGAGCTACCACCAGAAGATATGTTAGCACGATTGCATTAAACATAATAAGAAAAGGAATTATGTAAGAGACGAAGCTAATAATTTCGAAGATTAGTCAAGGAAAACATGGAGAAGCATGAATAATCGTTTCCCATAAGTGAAGATCATTCACAAAACAACAATATGGATCTCACCATAATTAAGACAAAGTGTTTAATCATCATATTATTGAGGTAAAACTCTTGTGTCAACGACAATAAATACTCTCGACATCGACGATTAACCACAAAAACCCATAAATCCACAACAAAGAACTCCAATACATCAGGATCAAAGCATAACTTCCCAATTCAATCACCGAAATCGAAGATTAACCACGAAAATCATGGAAAACGCCCATAAACCCCCTCCCTTAAACGAAAAGCGTCTATAAACCCCCAGCACAGAGCCAACATAACAAAAACAGGGCAGCAACTCCGATCCAACGGTATAGAACGAAGATTTGTCATTCAGGCAAATGAAGTAACGGTAATTATCAACCTTAAACGAAGAAGACCCACAAATTTAACCACACGAGCCCAAGCACAACGAAGACTAACCATAGAAACCATGGAAACACTGATAAACATCCTTCTTAAATGAAAAATACCAGTAAATTAACAGTATCAGCCTCATCATAACGGAAACAAAACACCATTCCCCGATCCACCGATAAAACACGAGGATTAACCATAAAAACATGGAAAATACTGATAAGCACCATCCGCGAACAACAAACACTCACAGATCAACCACGCAAGCCTAATCATAACCAAAATGGAGTGCTAACTAACACCCTATCGCTGCAAACCCACAAATCCCCAACACAGAGCCAATCATTAAGCAAAAACAGAGCTAAAATTCCATAATTCACCGATAAAACCGTTAGATCTACGAATAATCTCTCCATTCTCCAAAGGAAACTCACATTTGCCCATAATTACCCCGATCCACAGTGAAGAAACGTAAATTTTCCCTAATTCATAATTTATAACCGTCGCCACCTTTTCCCCATGCACAAAAATACAATTGAACGTAGATCTCCCGAACTTGTAAGTAAATTTGCACGAAAACATAAAAACTGATCTACAATAACTTGAAACCTCCGAATGATGGCGTAATTGGGACCTACGCATGCAAATCCGGCGACGATTCCGGATCTGCATACGCAGGGGGTGGAATTCTCACGCCTTAGCCCATTTTTTCCCACAGACGGCGCCAGTTGGTGTTTACGGAACCAACACCTAAATCTATAAAAGGAAACGTAAAATTCTACCTAGTCGAGAAGGCTGGAAAGAGTAAAAAGAGTTGATCGGGAACCTTGCTCAAGAGAGAAAACAACTGTAGTATTCGAAAATATGAGATAGCGTAAGAAATAATACACGAGCTCGAACCCTATTTATAGATTTACAAGCGGAGGGGTAAAATAGTAAAAACATCTTCGGTGCATGCGTCCTGCGTGGTGGAAGGGTACGTTGGTAATTTCGATAATACGCGGGAGACCTTCCCGCGCGTTTATTGGCTCATCTGATGGAAATGTCTTCTCTGGCGAAGGCGTCTTCTCTGGTGATATTGACATCTCTGGCATGAGGGACTCCTCTGGTAAACACGTCTTCTCTGTCATGAAGAACTCCTCTGATAAACACGTCTTCTCTGTCATGAAGAACTCCTCTGGTAAACACGTCTTCTCTGGCAAGGGCGTCTCCTCTGGCGGTAGTGACTTCTCTGATGGAGTTGACTTTTCTGATGACGATGACCTCCCTGACGATGGTGACTTTTCCGGCGCGGATGATTTCTCTGGAGGAGAGGGCTCCTCTGTCAAGAATGACTTCTCTGGTGCGGATGACTCCTCTGGCTAGAGTCATTCCTCTGATGGATGAAATCCTTCTGGTATAAATGGTTCTTCTGACCCATACCGCTCCTCTGATGAGAGTGGTTCCTCTGATTTGTACTCTCTCCCTACTCTGCATATATTGCTCCTCACCAGGGAGCTATTCTTAGGAGCTATTGGGAGTTAGTAGATTTTCTTGAGACCTAACGGAGATAGATAATTTACTAATCTATCGTTGCTGCTCTAGCGAGAGTTATTGATTAATTAAGTGATCTCTTATCATAACTGGATTAAACTGGTACATAGGATTAATAGATTTATTATGTGGATTTAGTTAATGAATTTACTACCCTAGGATCAGTTGTCTTTTAATATTCAATTTTCCTACGTCTTTTTAATTATTGTTATTTGCGTTTTAGTTTAAAGTTAATTAAACCTTCCTTCTTTCGTTTGCCTGAATATTATTAGAGTGTAATTAGGATTACTTAGAGTGATTCGTCATAATAGTCCCTGTGGATACGATACTCGGTTACTTAATTTGTGCTACAATTGCACCGTGTTAGTTGCGGTAATTTGTTGCTAATAATTTAGTGATCAGGGACGCCGTAGTCTGAAAAGAAAATTAACGTCCCTGCTGGATAACACTCGAACACGTACTAGAGCAGACGCATTATACTCTGACTCTGATTCCGAGGATAGCGCTGCAAGCCTCGCCAATTCCAGCTCTGACTCCGATCTTGACGTTCCAGAGCAAACCGTAGTAGAGGAGGCATCCAGCTCTGACCAGCCAGAGCAGACCACAGCCACGGCAGAACACACTAAGGAGGAAAAGGCCAGCTCCGCCAATTTTCACACTGAGCAGGATTTACACGAGGAAAAAGAAGTCATGGCTCAACACATGGAGTACATGGGAGACTTCACCAGGCCGGTGATTGGAGATACAAACACGTCGGCAATCGTGCTCCCCGCTGCTGTGAGAAACTACAATCTCAAACCCAATGATTCGAATCTGTTGCCGGTGTTCCACGGGATGCCAAGCGAGGATGCGCTGCAATTCATCCGGGATTTTTGCACACAAGTGCAAACAATCCCTCTACTTACTCTTACGGAGGATCAACTCAAGCTCAAGTGCTTCCCTTATGCACTTAAAGACCGGGCGAGGACGTGGATGCTATCTCTGCCGCCCAACTCTATCACTACGTGGGGAGATGCTTGTGAAAAGTTCATGCTGGAATACTACCCAAGTCACAAGACACAGGAGCTGAGAACAAAAATTATGGAGTTCACCCAAGGAGCGGACGAGCCTTTACACGAAGCTTGGGAGAGATATGGAGAACTCCTCCGCCAATGTCCTCAACATCAATTCACTAATGTGACGTTGATGCAGTTTTTCTACGATGGGTTAGTAGAAACTGCTCAATTTATGGTGGATAGCACAGCAGGAGGAAACATAGCTCGGAAGACAGCGGCAGACCTGAAAGAGATCTTCAAGACATTGGCCGAAAGCTCCCAACAGAAATCTGTCCGTGGAAGAAGAGTTGATGCCAGCGCGGTGACAAATCAGTTTGAGCTGCAGAAGCAAGTAGCCGATCTTGTGAGACAAGTGGAGCATCTCAAGATGGGTAAGATGGAAAATTCTCCAGTTCAGAGTTCAACCTCGCCGAATCCAGCCATGCAGTACGTAGAGCCGTGTGGTATTTGTGGAGATGTCAGCCATGGAGCCCATGAGTGTCATCGAATGGGAGAATTTACTCCGGAAGGACAAGCTGAGGTCTATGCGGTACAAGGATTTCAGAGCTATAATCAAATGCAGAGCAGACCTGGATTCGTGCAACACTACAATCAAGGGCAAGGCTATAATCAAGGACAGAGCTATAACCAAGGGCAGAGCAGACCGCAGAAGTATAATCAAGGGCAGAACGTCAATAATGGATGGAGAGGTCAGCAGCCCTGCCCACCGCAACAAAATTTTCCCCAACAATATCCACCGAGGTATCAACAGCAAGGGAATTTTCAGCCTTCGCAGCAACATGCTTAGCCCCAGAAGTCATCACTTGAAGATACGTTGCACGCTTTTATGGAGATTAGCAAGCAAAATATGGAGATGACTAAACAGAATATGGAGTCTCAAGCATCCACCATAAAAAGACTTGAGACCACCGTAGGGCAACTGTCGGGCACCTTGAACCAATTGCAGCAGCAACAGCAGCCTGGAAAATTTCATGGTCAACCTCAGCAAACTCACCAAGCTTTAGCTATCACTGCTCTCGAAGAGCAGACTTGGATACCGGAACAATCATGGATTCTGGAGAAGACCAAGGTTCCAGCGCTGACGTGGATGCCGGAACCAACTACGGTACCAGAGCAGAGGAGTCCGCGGAATGTCAGAGCAGAGAAATCCACGGAATGCCAGAGGAGCGGAGCCGACATCTCCAGAGCAGAGGCGAAGGACATCCCAGAGAAGAAAGTAACAGCGCTGCCCAGCTCAGCCCTGCCGAGTGCCGCGCTACCCAGTCCAGCGCTGCCCAGTGCAGCACTGCAGAATTCAGCTATGCAAAATCCAGCTATGCAGAATTCAGCCTTGCCACTTCCAGCCCTGCAGATTCCTGCCCAGTTCAGCACTGACAAGTCCAGTTCAGATGAGTCTGTGGAAGAAGAGCCAGCCATCCGCCATCATGCTTCGAGCTTAAGATAGGAATTCTATGGCAGAATATTTTGATATTTGTGTGTACATGAGCCGTTTGGAGGAAGCAATTCCCAAGTATGGAGTTACGCAGATCCAATACCATGAAGTCATACGAACGTTGGCGAAATTGCCCAAACTTTTTAAGGTTGGGCATAACTCGCAAATACATTTGCGTGATTCTGATCCTGAGAGCACCATTCAAGCCTTCATACACGCGATCATGTCAGTCATTCAATCGGCACAACAGGATGTTGAGTGTGTTGACGCAACAGTGAAATGTTTTGAGACTCACGTCCTTCAAGTTGTTAGTTGGTTGAGAGAAATGGTACGCCAGTGCAAGGGAGAAAATGCAGCACTGCAGAATTCAGCCCTGCACAATCCAGTCTTGCCGAGCCCAACTCTGACCAGTCCAGCACTACCGAGCCCAGCTCTGACCAGTCCAGCTCTGATAAGCCCCTGCCAGGAAGAGAAGGCAGCGCAGCAGATAGAAAGAGAGTTGGAGAAAGAGGAAGTTCCTGTGTCTTTGTCGGATGACGATGAACTAAGTGATTTGTTGGATGAGGATGTGATAGAGTTAGAATGTTTGGCAAATTTAGAGGAAGATTCCACCGACATGTTGGAAGAGCCTGACTTGGTCTTTGCCAAGATACTAAGCGATGCCAAGCAAAACAAGATCTCTACACCCTCTATTTCTAAGGTTGTTCATTTTTATTACATCGTTGCCTCTGACACATTCTTTTCCAATAATTCTACACAGGAATTTATCTATGATGCAAAACAGGTGAACTCCACATGTCTAAAAGGGACGAGCATGATTCCATCAATTTTATCTTTTGGAGCAGTAGATGTGGTGGATGATGTAGATGAAATGGTTCGAATAATGGAGTGGTTCAAGCTTGAGTCGGATTTCGGATAACACTTGCTAAGTCGGGCTGGCGACTTTAAAACTAGCGCTTGGTGGGAGGCAACCCACTGTTGGTTTGTTGATGTTTTTCTTGTTTGGTTTTTCTTGTTCTTTTCTTGTTTTTAGTTGTTCGTTTTGCGTTATTCCTAAGTTTTGGTTGCTATGCGGATGCGTTGATGCTTGGTGTTCATGTTCTATTTTCAGCACTGCCCAGATTCAGCGCTGCCCAGATCCTGCGCTGCCCAGATTCAGCGCTGCCGTCTCTACTCTGCCCAAGGCCACAAACCTTCACTTCTCGCCGCCTCTCACGATGGTTCAGTTTTCCAATGCCGATAATCAGGGACGTTTTCTACACTCTTCGTATTTCTTTTCTGCCCTGAGGACATGGCATGCTTTAAGTGTGGGGGGGGTATTGTGTTTCTTATATTTTCAAAAATTGGGCGAGATCAATCTTTCTATGATTAGCTTATGCTTAGATACTTGCTAATTTTTATGAATTTGTGGAAGAGAACATGGTTTTCGATGTGAATTTCAGGATTGTGAATGAATGGTGGTTATTCTTGTTTTACTTTTGATATATGTTTCTTGATTGTGCAAAGAATTAAGAGTATTGTTGCAACACGATTGTAAGTAAGTAAAACGTGATTTGTCCGGTAGATGCTAGAGGGAGTGTTGTCATTGTGATTGCCTACGATCGTATCTTATTTGTGAAAATGTTGGACGAATTGCCAACTCTGAAAATGCCAGCTCTGAAACATCTGGCCAGCCCTGAAACGTGACAGCTCTGAGTCTCTGCTCCTCTAGTCTAACTATGAGCATGGGAAACCATGTGAAAAGACTTTGGATTGCATCCAAATGATTTTATTTCATGAATTATGGCTCAACTGTCGAAAATCTTAAGCACACAAAGTGTGAAAAATGGTGATATTGATTATAAATGCGATCACATTAGGGAATTCACTTCTAGCGGAGAATTGGGTCTGATCGAATTGCTTACATTACTGTTTTGTTGCTTCTTAAACTTTGAGTTACTTGCATGATCGAGAGATGTGTGTTGATTGTAAAATTTTGAATTGACTTTGAGAATGTTTGGATGGAAATTAGCATTGTTGAAATCAATCTCTTCCTAGGATTCATATTGATTTTGCTTGAGGACAAGCAAAAGGCTAAGTGTGGGGGGGTTGATTTATGCTTAATTGTTCTATTTTTTAAGGGTTTGCATGAGCATGTATTGACTTAAATCTTCTGGAAATTGGTGCGTTTTATGGTTTGTTTTATGCTTTTCAGAAGATTTAGGTCTTATAGAAGGAAGAGTGCGATTTTGGAGATTTTGGGAGTAGAGAAGCCCGCTTCAAAGCAAAGGAGTGCGCTCCAGAAGTCGCCAGCGAAATCCACTCAGGCCAGAGAAGTCAGGCCAGAGGAGTCACGCCAGAGGAGCCAGGCCAGAGAAGTCACGCCAGAGAAGTCAATGCGCCAGAGGAGTCAAGGTGCCAGAGATAAAAGCGCCAGAGGGGAGAGACACGCCAGAGGAATCAATAGTCAGCGCAGAGGAATGAAGTGCCAGAGGAATCGAAAAGCCAGAGAAATCAAGTTCGCCAGAGCGGAAGCCGTTCCTCTGGCGAGAGCAGCGAAATCACTATTTCTCTGGCGGGAGCCCCGAATTCGGCCAGGGTGGAGATTACTTCCAGAGCGCGCATCACAGCTGGACTTACCTTCCTTTGCACGATTCTATTCCTTTTAGAGTCCGGCTTTGCATGGCAACTTCCATGGTGATCCAGAAGGATTTGAAGTCTATAAATAGGGCCATAATTTTCATTGTAAATCATCCAATCAATCCATTGCCCTAGTTGTAGACGCCATCTTTGCAATCTGTTGGCATCCGAAGCTTAGGAATTTACTTGCTTTCATAGTTTCGAGTTTTTATTGTTTTAAGTTAGATTTCAATTTAGTTTTTAGTTTAGTTTCTTGAATTGTGATTGCGTGACACAATTACACGTTCAAGACATTTACGGTATTTCGTATTTCAATTCAATTTAATTATGTTTAATCATGTTTATGCTTTTCGTTTATGTTTATGCTTCCTTTTTAATTATGCAATTTAAATTATGCACTTTAGTTTCACGTCTAGATTAGAAGTCTTTAAATTTACAAGTATTTAATTTCATAAGTAGGTTTAATTTAAGTTCTTTAAAATCTTGCCTAGGTTTAATAGTTTAATTCGACTAGTTTAATTTTAAGTTCGGTTTTTACTTAAGTTATTAATTCTAAGTTCTAGTTTAATAATCAATCTCTTTACTGCTTTCTTTACTGTTTTTCCTGCGATACAATTAGAAGCCCTTTAAGACTTTCCTTGTGAGATCGACTTGGGTTAGCTTATCACTGCTAGGATGTCCTTGTTCTATTGCAAGTCAACTTAGAGGTGTTTAGGTTGAGTCAGTGTGCATGGCAGGAAGCCCAAAAAAATATTATATTCGACACAAAAACAACACAATACATCCATATAATATCACATAATATCTGAAACAAAAGTCACAAATAGTTTTTAACATTGCCCTCAAACCATAAAAGTTAATATATTGTTCTAACAACCATCGAACTAACTCTATATCACTCTGCAATAAAACTTTTACTTTGTTGTAGTTGGCTATGCTCGTCAAGTACCATATTTTGTAATCGGTCCCTTTTCGACTGCTCAAACCCTCTCCAATAAGTTCCACGAGGTTAGAACGATTTTGTTTGATCGATGAAGATAAAAAATGAATCGTCATCTACATACGTCGATCGCTCCCAACAACCACTGTGATGAATCAATACATGTGTCCACGACATCTGAGATTCATAAAAAACAAATAAACCACCAATATCATGATCGAACGAGCTTTTAAAACAACCTCTATATGACACACGACAGACAACACACGGTGAAAACGATCGTGTGCATGTTTCGTGTACACGAAACATGCACAACGTGGCTAGCCATGGCAAACATAACCCTAGTTCTTCAACACACGATCATCAATTTATATTTACAATTTCGTTGTTTCTAAGTATATTTTTAAACATGCAAATATATTGTGTTGTAACTTAACCTCAACAATATTTCCTATTTCATGCGATTATATATAATACGATCGTGTGCACCATGCCCACGATCGTGTGCGGAAGAACTCTCGAAAAAAAATAGATTTTTGCGTTATAAATTTAGTTTCATACCTTCTTTATGAACCAAGAAACACGATACATGCGTCCTATTTGCACTTCAACACCTCTTTATCCAATAATCGTGTAAGTTTTACAAGGATTTAGAGAAACCCATTTTTCATCTCTTGTTTCTCTTGAATCTCTCCACTATCTCTCTAATGTGTTCTTTTTGAATTTGTTACCACTTATTCTTGTTGTTTAAAGTGATTAATGAGATGCAACTACCTCTCTTACATTAATTCAACATGCAATCAATTTTTTGAGGTTTTAAATGTATATACGAAAAAAAAATGAATAAGTCAACAAATAATTTTAGTCATTTCATTGATTTTGGTATGAAAAACTTATACTCTTATGAATGGGTGTAAAAAACTTCTATGTTTTATGCTTTGGTATAAAAAGATATATTCTATACGCTTTGGTACGTACTATGATTTTTTCAATATAATTTGAAGTATGGCATTGAATCTTTCATGATCACTTCTTATAAAAAGTAAGTAATGTTTCAATGAAGAAATAAAGTTAATTATACTTCATCACAAATAATCTTTTAGCATTATTAATTGTAGTAGTCCCTCTTAAAAAGCATTATTATATCATTACTGAAAATTTATTAATTATCTCTGTCTTGTATAAAAATAAAGATTGAGCAAACCACGTGCGTTAATATTTGCTTGTAAAAAACTGAAAAACAACAAATTTGATCAAACTAATGTAACTATAGAATGGTTTCATTTTGTGATGCCTACATAAACATTTCTAAACATCTTTTCAATCTTGGAAAATACTATTCATCGTAACAATTAATTATGTTAAATAATAAAACCAAGTGCAAGACACATACTCACTGCTATACTAAATTAGATAAATAAGATTACATGATAAATAAAATAAATAAAGCACTCAACGTCGTAATAACTTGAGGGCCTTAGCTAAAGTGGGTTTGAACCTACGCAAATCAAGTGTCACATTCTGTTGATTCAAATAAATCGACCACACTTGCTCCCATTTCACATACGATTCCGGATTCCTCAGAATCTGATGGTCCTTTGAATATTTTCGGCTTAAAGAGCTCTCCTCGACTCCAATCTTGTATTCCAAATACCTCAACCCCATCCCCGACGCAGGGTTCCCAAAATCAAGCCTACCGAATCCATCAACATTTCCAAACGGAACAACTTGAATCAACACTGCCCTATCCGGCAAGAACACCATGTTCGTCAGCCCGGCCCCGTGCACCCCTACCAGCACGTCGCACGAGTTCACGGCCCCTGCGAATCCCGGCATATTCGCAGCTACAACCTCAAACCCCATCTTTCTTGCCAATTTCGAGACTTGGCGTTTGTTTGTCAAGACCCTCGTACGCTTTCTATCCACGATCATGAGACGGGGCCGGGGCGTGGGCCCCGTCCCATCCCTCCTCAGGGAGTAGGCTTCTCTCAGCAGCATCCGAAAGTCCTGCATCGATGGTGATGATGCTGGATTATTGGTTATGAGCTCTCTGTGGAATCTGAGGCCGATTCGCATCTTGCTGTAGCAGTGGACTTGCGATGTCTCTCCATCGATGTCTAAAATGCTGCGTTTTGTCAATTTTTTTAGGATGTGTCTGAATTTGGTTATCCACCAGGGCTTCTGATCGGTTGCGAGAAACTGTGCTTCCCCTTCGAAGTGGGAGGAAGTCAAATACAAGGGAAACAAGATGTCTGCGAAATCGTGGAAATAGTTTCCTGCGAATCCCCCCATTGAGAAGAGGATTGCTGGATGGGTGTGATGTTGAGTGCAGTTTGGCACGTGTGGAACGAGTTTGATTGTCCATTTCTTGACGCGGGAGGTGCCCTTTCGAGGGTAGGGCTCTACGCTCCAAGATTGGGTGGACTGTGATGAGAGCATTATTGTGGAGGATTTGCCTTGGATTCTTATGTCTCCTTCCATCTCACAATAGTTTGAATTTCTGCACATTGTTGCATGTTTTGGCTCCATCTTACTACCTGAAAACATTCATTGGGTTAAGGATATACCATATATACTATGATTATGTTGCATTAATATTACCATTTTCGGAATATGTAGATGTGATGATATTGGTTGTGTGGTTATAGATGAGCTTATTTTGAGCAGCATCACTCGGCAGCTGTAGATATTCGGCTGGATTGACAACTGCATGCGCACCATGATTCCATGAGTAGCAGTCCGTAGATAAACTTTTAAAAAAGAAATTGAAAAAAAATTCAAATTTTTCTCATGATAAATTTATAACCACCGAACTCCTTAGTCGTGACTTGATTTTATTTTTTCACAACTAAGAAGCTGATCTTAGTCGTGAATCGGCCTTAGTTTGCCTATAATTCATGACCAAAGTGATTTTTAGTTGTAAATTCACTATATTTTGTCTAAAATTTACAACCATTGTATTCAATCTCATCTCTATTGAGATTAGTAGCAGTCCTTACATAATAGTATTTAATTTGTTTTTAATCAAAATATTTCGAAAATAAATTTACAACAAAAGAAGATGCACCATAAGATTAAAAAAGATAAAGAAATAGGAGTTAATGGGCTCAATTAGCACTTTTTGGATAAGAAAAGGAAAAAATGTCCACCCAAATAAAAATATGGAAAAATTAGCATTTTTTAATGTAAATGTACAATTATACCCTTAATACTGTTACACACTTTTTCGGAAAAATGTGTAATAACATAAAAGTGTGTAATTGCAAAAAAGTGTGTAACAGTGTAAAATACACTGTTACACACTTTTTCAAAAATCGTGTAATAGTGTATTTTACAATGTTACACACTTTTTCTCAAAAATGTGTAATTACGTAAAAGTGTGTGATTGCGAAAAAGTGTGCAACAGTGTATTTTACACTGTTACACACTTTTTCGCTTATAAAATGTGTGTAATAGAGTATTTTATACTGTTACACACTAAAAGGGTATTTCAGTCAAAAATGCTATTATTTCCATATTTTTATTTGTATGGCTAGAATTTCCTATAACTAAAAGGTTTTGGCTAGAGTAGGGTGCTGCCTCAAGAAATAGTCCCTCTTACAATTAATGTTACCCTTATTATTATAGTAATAATTTACAATCACGAAACTCATTAGTCGTGAATTGACTCTATTTTACCTACAATTCACAATCACGAATCTTCTTAGTCGTAAATCGACCTTAGTTTTTCTATAATTCATGACCAAATTGATTCTTTGTTATGGTCCGGATTCACTCTATTTTGCCTACATGATTCACAATCACGTAGATTTTTTTTACTTGTTTTATATAAAAAAAAAAGCAGAGATTTTTTACTTGTGAATTAGGGTAAAATAGTAATTTAAATTTAAAATACTCCTTGTGTCCCTCAATAACTTCCTAACTTTCATTCTTTTTCGGCTCGTCCCCCCAAAAAAAATTTCTTTCTATTTTTGGACAATTAATACTCACCATTAATAATACCCCATTTACATTTTACCTTACTTTTGATCTTTTCACCACTCACAATACTCCATTTATCCTTACTTTTTACTTTTTCACATTTTTGTCTTAAAATCCATGTCCCTCATTCGTAGAAAGTTATTTGAGAGACGGAGGGAGTAGTTTTTAAGCTTCATGACTACTTTTTCAATATAAAAATGGATATGTTGATATATTAACTCATGTACTAGAATTAATTATATGCTTAAACTAAATGTATAGTATTGGTACCAATAGGTTTGATGATTCTTCTGGTGCCATCATCAACCACAAGCATGTTTCCCACATCAGTGATGGATAGCTGCGTTTTCACAGCGTCACCAACTGCAAAGAGCAAGAATATTAAAGTGAGCTAGCAGCTTCATATAATATATATATATATATATATCCTGAAAATAATTAAATAAATAAGATTAAGTAGAGAATGAGATGATTTACTGAGTGAGAGGAGATGCAAATGAGGCTTCAAGCTTGAGGAAATGCCCAATGCAATAATGAAGCACAAAAAGATTGCACAACTTCCAAACCTTTTGCGTTCGGTTCGACTAAAGCTTTTCGAAAAAATGGGATTATACATATTTACTTGGAACTGGTCTCTTTGAGAGAGAGAGAGGTCTTGATTAATGTGTTACATTTCAGATGATTAATAAATAAGATGGAAAAGTGAGGAGGAAGATGGCCATAAACCAAAGTTATAATCATAACTAACACTTTTTAACGGAATCAGTGCAACTACTGAGTGATATATTTGCCTTATCTGCCTTTTGTAATGGCAAATAGTTTGGTGGTTGTGGAGTGGTTGATTGGTACTATGATGCTTTGAAATAATATTTTCAGTTAGAGCAAACATTTATGATTTACGTCAACTTTCATATATGGGGTTAGTTTCCATTGAGCGATGAGAATGATAAATAAGTCAATATATAATATTGAATAAGACAATATAAAGTTTGAATAACGATATTCAATTAATTAGTAAAATTTGCGCGCCCTCCAAAATTTAAATCCAAGTAAAATTTCGTTCCCTCCAAATAATTATCAACCATAAGATTTGAAAATTTAACGTTTCAAAATTATTTTCATTTCTCACCACATTTGACAATTCTTGGAATCATTCGGGTTAGGATCAAGTGAGAATCACATCTTTTCGTGAGAAGTACGGACCATGAACAAGAGACTGTCACGTCGTGAACAATTATAATACATAAAATACATGAACAAGAGATGCTTTGTATACATGTTATACTCTCTTCGTCCACCAATTTTGTGTCCTAGGGAAAGAGGGCACATATTTTAAGAAAAAATGTTGAGTGAAGAATGAGACACGACTTTTAAGAAAAAGGATTTAATTTATTAAGGAAATAGTTACTAAAAATAAGTAGGACACGAATTGGTGAACGGATTAAAATGACAAATTAGGACACGAATTAGCAGACAGTGGGAGTATTTAACTGTCCACAATTTGATTATATGTTGTTCATATATATTATGTGTTTGTTCACGATTCTCAATTCTCACAAAAAGATGTGGTTCTCACGTGATCCTTTACCTATATATATATATATATATATATATATATATAGAAATATACATATAGGGAGAGGTTCAAATAAGAACTACTAATTAAAATTAGAACGGAGAACCATTTTAAGCCATTCGATCATCAAGATCTACGGTGGATGCATCATCTTGGTGGATGAATGCAGATCTTGGGTTCGAATCCTGAAGGGAGCAAACAAATTATTTTTTTCGGATGCATTAAATTTAACAATGAATGCATTAATTTATATAGCAGATGCATTAATTTTAATGGTTCTTATGTTCTCACGATAATTATGGTTCTCACTATAACCGCACCCTATACATATACATATACATATATATATATATATATATATATATATATATATATATATAGATATAGATATAGAAAGAGAGAGAGAGAGAGAGAGAATGGATCCATGGAGAATCATAAATAATTTGAGAATGGAGAATTAATATATGCCTTTGATTTTATACATCTTAGTTCTTACGGTTGAAATTGAATCATATTTGATATAACCCGTAACTGCATACTTACTTAAAGGTTAATTAAATCAATTGGTTATTTTATGTAATCGATATTTCCTAAATCTTAGCTTCAACTAATCACTTTATTTATTGAAGATATACAATTATCTTTATAATTTTCTTCTTTTAATCACCGTATCATGTCATCCAATTCTTTTTCTTTACGATCTTTTATTATTATTATTATTATTATTATTATTATTATTATTATTATTATTATTATTATTATTATTATTATTATTATTATGTTCTTCATAAACTATTAACTAAAATATTTTAATATTTTTATTTTTGAAAGATATGTTTCATATATATTCATATTTATGTATATAATCTTATTTTCATTAAACTATTTCTCCATTGAAATCTGAATTAATCTGTACAGATTTCACAGAATTAATTTGTACGTCTTCATTTTACGGAATAAATTTCAAATAATTAATTTTACATAATTAATTTGTACATATTCTCAATAATAAATTTTTACATAATAAATTTCATATTAATTTTCTATCTTTCTACAATTAAGTACAATATATTACCATTTAAATTTTTAGCATCCAACATATGAATAACAATAATTATATTGTATTATAATATTTTTGAAAATGTACACAAATAAAAATAATGATTTGTTGAATAACGTATTTGTTACTCATAAATTGCGAATAAGTAAAATAGTTTGATGAATAAAGTAGTGTTATTCATGAATGTAATAATACATGTCAAATGCAATATGGCAATAATAACATTCAAAGGTTATTAGATGTTTGTAACTTTTTACACTAGTTCGAAATATTTTATGTTAACAAGAAAAATTCGAATATTTTATTAGGATGTTCGTAATGTTTTTACACTTGTTCGAAAAATTTTATATTTAATATTTTTAAATTCGAATATTTTATTAGAATGTTCGTAATGTTTTTACGCTTGTTCGAAAAGTTTTATGTTTAATACTTTTACAATTCTCAATCAAATATCAATAATCAGACTTTTCACAAGAATATTCATAATTTTATGAATCTCATGCGAAAAGCTTCATGTTAATCATTTTTTATATGAATTGAAATATAATAAGTATTTTTTAGATAGTGTATGTAAGCAATATTGTAAACGTATTTAAAATGAAACTCACAGTAACAGTCATCTAGTGTTAAATGAATTTTTATTTATATGTTTTCTATATCAATTTTATGAGTAATTTATTTTTAATATCTTATACTTTTAAAATCAAATTATTGCGAATAAAAAACGAATGAGTTATGATTTCAAATCGAATAACATCTATTATGAAGGTTAGTTCCTGTTGTAGATATCATATTTTGAAAGAACAATTTGCACAAAAAAAAAAAGATGAATAATATTTAAAACAGTATAAATAAAAAATCTTCTAGATTTACCAATTGGAAATCCTGATTCTCCAAAGTTTGCGTGGGGATAGTGGAAGCATCAAAGGTGGGATAAAGTGAATCTTCTAAATTTACCGTCTTATATATTTTATTTAATCACCCTTTTGTCAAATTAAAAAATGAAACGTGATTAATGCTAGGCGGTTTTAATTGTTTTTGGAGAAAATCATGTACCGTCAGATCCGTTTAATCTTGTGGTAGGTATTATTTCTCTATTCTCTACTATAGTGTAATTCTCCATGGATATATATATATATATATATATATATATATATATATATATATAGGGGAAGACTAAAATAAGAACGCTTCTTAAAATATAAATTAGGAACCATTTTCAGGCCTTAGATCATCAAGATCTACGGTTGATTCATCACCTTGTTGGATAAATTCATGGTCCTGAGTTCGAATCCCAAAGGTAGCAAAAAATTATTTTTCGCAATTCATGCCTTTATACAGTTTATTCATGCGTGTTATACATAAAATTCATGCATTTTTGCTGGTTCGTAATTCTTAAAATAAGGATGGTTTATTGAATAACCGCCCCTATATATATATATATATATATATATATATATATATATATATATATAGGGAAGGGCTAAAATAAGAGCATTTCTTAAGATATAAAATAAGAATCATTTTCAGCCCTTAGATCATCAAAATCTACGGTTGATTCATAATCCTGTTGGATGAATTTATGGTCCTGAGTTCGAATCCCAAAGGTAGCAAAAATTTATTTTTCACAATTCATACATTTATACAGTGAATTCATGCGTGTTCTACATAAGATTCATACATTAAAAATTGCTCTTATTTCTTATTTTAAGATGTGCTCTCACGGTAGCCCACCCCTATATATATATATATATATATATATATATATATATATATAGGGTGTGGTTCTAGAGAGAACTATATTATTTGTGAGAACAGGAGAACCATCAAATCTAATGCATCCACTGTAAAAATTAATGCATTCGCTGTTAAAATTAATGCACTAAATTTTTTTTAAAAAAATGCTTCCTTCAGGATTCGAACCCAGGATCTGCATTCATCCAACAAGATGATGCATCCACCGTAGATCTTGATGATCGAATGGCTGAAAATGGTTCTCCGGTCTTCTTTTATTTATGGTTCTTTCTTGAACCTCTCCCTATATATATATATATACATAGGGTTGCGTTAAAATAAGACCCACCCTTAGCCTATAAAATAAGATCCAATCTCAGCCCTTCATCTCACTAATATGGACGGCCAAATATTGATTACATACATTAGAAAGGAATCAACCGAAAATTATAAGAAGCTTAATAATGTAATTACATTTTCATTAATTAATATCTCCCCACTATTTAAGGGATCATGATTATACACTATACAATTCCATATCTTTTTCATTCATCAATATTTTCCCACGTTGCTAACAGAAGTAAAAGATTCGAGAGACTTCATCATCTTCACGCTGCCAATTTATATGGAAATTTCAGGTATTCATGAAATCTCATAGATGTTTTTTAATTTTATTTTTTCGATGTGCGATACCTTTAAGTAAGACCTGCAGTTGAATAATTATATATACTAATCTACTTCTCTGAAAATCCATCCACTAATATCAATGGTTTTTTGATTGTTTCACAAATTGTAATACTAAATACGATTCTTGAGAGTTTTATTCGTTTAATTTATTTTTTTTCATCTCAGCGAGATTTTTAGTTCACGAATGTACATGGATTTATTCATTATCATAGAATAAATTTTGAAAATTAATAATATCAAAATTCATACCCTGCCCCTGGAATCAATAATCATTTTATTCTTTCAATAATAGTCTGTTGCAAGGATGATTCCTACAGGTAATTTTTTGATTAATTTAAGAGGCTTTTAGATGTATTGCTATTGCTGAAGGGAATGAGACTTTGACTGAGTCTCTCATGGTTGAACTAAAAAGATGGGCTGACACTAACGCTACTCATTCTACAACGTCTGCACCAGCCAAGGAACGTATGTTTCAGATGTTCTACGGGTCCAAACTTCCTTCTGAAATTACAATCCATTCGCCTGATCCTGTTAAAACAAAGGGTAGTGGGAAGCGGTTGAAGTCTACCTATGAGAGAGAGCTTAACAAGGCAAAGAAACCGAAGAGTCGATGCAAGAAATGTGGGCGTTTGGTTCGGCACGATTCGCACAATTGCGGGAAGGTTGCCGAGGAGGATAGTAGCGATGATACATGCTGACATTTGCTTTATACATTCTCTATTTATGCATTTAATTTATTTTGTTTTTCATAGTTTTTTTTTTTATTCTTCTTCTGGAATTCGAACTTGAATACATTTGTAGCAACATTAAGCCCTTTATGACCCTTTAAGTATCTATGCAATTGACGAATATTTCATTGATTATATATGAATGTTTTCATATGCCTATTTGAATATTTTGTTATGCTCTTAGCTTTATTCCTTATGCATTTTCTGTATGAATGGTTTTGAGGTATGCCCTTAGATTATTTTGTTTCTCATAAATTCGGCTTTCTGGAATATTTACTGGAATATATTTCCATCAACATTAAGTTCTTTATGATTTCTCTCGCATTGTAACAATTAATGAATCATATATTCGGTCTACATGAATGTTTATTGTATATGTTTTTCATATTTTTCAAGTTCACGAATTTTACATCAATTATATACGAATGTATCAACTATACATATATGAATATTTTATTATACGCTTAGTTTTTTCCGTATGCATTTTCTGTATTTATTTTTGTGTGAAAATTTGAAGTATAACTGTATGAATGTTTTTGAGGACTCGAAGTTTTTTTTTTCATAATTACATCTGTCTGGAATATATTTCCATCTACATTAAGTTCTCTATGCTTTCTTTCATATTATAACAATTTATGAATCATATATTCGGTCTGCATGAATGTTTATTGTTTATCTTTTTCATATTCTTAAAGTCCATGAATTTTACAGCTTCTCTGTACGAATATATAAGAAACAATGGTGTCAAATGGCCACATTGAACATGCAAACACAATATTTGGCCACTAATTGAAAAAACATAAATTATGGCCATTAATTAGGCAATATGCCTAATATACCCCTAATTGGGCGGACTGGGTAGGGTCAGGAGCGCGGGTCGCATGCCGGGTAGGATCAGGCACGCGGGTCGGGTTAGGCACTTATGGCACTATTAGTGCCATAAGTGACAACGAAATTTTTTTTTACTCCCCCTGCCCTGTCTACCCCCCCAGACCCCCGACCCCACCCACCCCCAAGCCAAAAGGAACTTTTTAAACACTTTCCCTAGGGTTTAGATATTCCATTTAGGGTTTAGATTATCCATTTAGGGTTTAAATGTTCCATTTAGGGTTTAGATGATGCTGTTGTTTCTATATTCGTTCTGCATGTTTGGCACTTATGGCACTAATAGTGCCATAAGTGCTAAAAAAACCATTTTACTTTATTTTATTTTGGATTTTCGTTGGCACTTATGGCACTATTAGTGCCATAAAATAAAATAACAAAAGTAAAATTTGATTTATTTTTATCTAGGGGAAGTAATTTTTTTTTTTGTTTTTGGCTTGGGGGTGGGTGCGGTCGGGGGTCTGGGGGGGTAGACAGGGTAGGGGGAGTAAAAAAAAAATTTCGTTGGCACTTATGGCACTAATAGTGCCATAAGTGCCTAACCCAACTCGCGTCCCTGATCCTACCCGGCACGCGACCCGCGCTCCTGACCCTACCCAGTCCGCCCAATTAAGGGCAAAAACGTCCCAAAGCTATAAAAATGGCCAAAATTTATGTTTTTTCAATGAGTGGCCATAATTTGTATTTTATGATCCATTTAGGCTATTCCAAAATTTTACTCAATATATAAATATACATATATGAATATTTTTTTGAAACTATTGGTTTATTTCGTATGCATTTCATGTTTTTATTTCTGTGTGAATATTTTATGTATACATGTTCAAATCCTAGCTTTCTAACGGAATGGTGTTGTAGTCTTTTGTCACAGCCCGCCCTAACTAAGGATAGTTAAGCCGAGTGATCTATGACTAGGGATGGGGTTAAAGAAGAAGGGGAAGAAAAGGGGCGTCATTTATAGCCGTAAAACTTACTCATCATAATAAAACTCGTCATTTTTATTCATTAATACTCAATTGAAAATAGTCTATGAAAGACAGCATAAAACTTAATTAATATCATTAATCAAGTTATACATCATATGAAACCATTCTCTTAAGACTCAAAGTATGACATAACATACTATAACATCAACAACATCTTGCAGCGGAAAGTAGCTAGACATATGTATGAAGACATATTCTAGACAGGTTAACTATTTATTAACAACCCTGGAGACTCCGCTCATTGCAGCACCATCATCACATCAGCTCAACCTGCACATTTAGAAAACATATGCAGGGCTGAGTACAAAAGCACTCAGTGGGCACGTATGCCTAGGTATAAAAATACATGCTTCAAAACTGTAAATTGTCATGCCATCATAAACAGTACAGCAAGGGAGTTTTTCGCTAAAAAGGCCCAAGCTTACTAAGTTCATTTGTGATTCTTAAAGTTCGTCTGATCAGACTAAGTTCTTTTGTAATCTATCATATCTGAAACTGTGTGCCGGAGAGGTGGCCACCTCTCACGGTCACTTGACCGGCCAACCCGCTAGATGACTCACGGTCACTGGTGTACACTAGCCCTGGCAGGATAGCTATCAACTGCTCAGGACCCGAATTCGATTGCATCATTGGCAAAGCCAAAGCAGATAGATATCATACTAAAATTTAAATATTTTATGGCAAGACAATACTTGAAATAACTTTAACTCAAAGATTTTGTCATGAAATAACTTGCTCAAAGGTAGCATTAAACTCGTTTGATAGATATATAAAACTGAAATTAACAGTTAAATCATCTCATGCATTCATTCGTATAAGAGGCCTACGACACGCAGGGGATCTCTATATACATATAGTAAAAGTAATGCCCACCTGGATAGGCAAAGCCTGAAGATCATACACATAAAAACCTGTCTTGGGAAAGCAGCGCTAGTCCCCCTGGTCACAAAGCCTACAAGAAATTCTATTCTTAATAGGTCTCCTTGAATCTAATCTTAAGTCATGGTGTAGTGCTTAACATTCTATGATTCACTTAGTCGGTTTTCAAAATTTAATGAATAAATAATTGAAATCATTTCTCTTGAGTTAAGAACACTAACAATATTCTTACTCATCTTTCTTTAATAATTGGAATTATAAATAAAACCAATTAAATCTTAAATACTCTTATTGCAAAAATATAATGCAATTTCATGTCATGCTTGGCATATAATAAGAAATTACTTAAAATATGCACATAATAATAATAATTTAATATTATTATGAAAACTAGTCTTTGAAATAAATTAATTAAACTAATTATAAAGTGTGAAATCTAATAAATTTATTGGCTCAATAAAATAATTCAGAGCCCGAACAATTAAATAAAACGCAACCCAGTTTATAAAAAAAATCAGTCCAGACTAATTAAAATCATTTAAACGAGCCCAACAAAAATAGCCCCAAAACTCAAGCTCAAACTGACTTAAGCCCATTCACTTTCCTTCTATATTTTCGGCCCAACAGAAAATAAAATCAATAAAATCGGCCCATACAAAAGCCCAATTTTAGTTTGTTTTAAAACTTTGGCCCAAAGTGGAGGCCCAAATTTAAGCCCATTTATCTCTCTCTCTCTACGTTTCTTATCCCTCTCTCTTCTCAGCAATCATTCAATTCATTCTTCAAAAATCAATCTCTCTCTCTATACTCTCCAAACAGTCGGCATCCGGCGCCGATCGGCCTTCTTCTCCGGCCATTCAGTTGCCGCCGCGTTCTACAAATCCGGCGAGTAGTCGTTCGTCCTCCTCCCTTCTCTCATCAGTTACCACCCAGACCCGCCTCTCGCTCTCTCACGGCTCGGTTTTCTTCCCCCCATCTCTGACTCCGGCGAAGTCCAACATCCGCCGCCGCTGTTGCGCCTGTAATCGTCCACTGAAGTCGCCGCCGTCTGGAGTTGCCGCCACCGTCGCCAGCTGGAGCCTCGGCAGCCGCTGCCTCTCCTGGAATTGCTGCCGTTGCTGCTGCTCTGGAGTTGGCGAGAGACGGCAGAACAGCTGCTGCCGACAGAGGCCAGCTCGCCGGGGCTGCTACCGCTGACTCCAGTCGCCGTTTGGTGCCGCCGCCGCCGTCGGCTGCCGCTGCCTCGCCCAAGCCGACTTCCGGAGTCACCGTTCGTCGTAGCGAAGGTCTCGGCAGTTCGTCATCGAACAGGGCCGCGTCCCTCCTTGGCCGGAAATCGCCGCGCCGCTGAAATCTGTTCTCTGCTCAAGAATCGAGCTCTAGCCTCTCTCTCTCTCTCGGTTCAGGCGAAGTCGCCTCTGCTCAGCTGGACGACCTCCGTCTCCTCTTCATCGGTCAGCGTCGACGTCATCTTGTACCCGTCCCCGATTTAATGAAATCAGGTACAACAAAATACTACTTTTATCTTTCCCTAAAATACTAGATTCAGTTTCACTAAATCAAAAGGAATTTCTCATTCTATAATCTATGTCTTTCATGTTACTAGAGCAAGGGAAAGCATCATAGATTGGGATTCAATTTGTGTAAAAATATACTATGGATTAATCTTATTACAGCAACTCGTGGTTTGCTTATGACCATATGTACGTATATTACTCATTTATGCACTCTGCATTCCATAAAACTGAGCATGCTTGTTAGTATGAATGTGGACTGGATAAACTGAGATAGTATATACCTTGTGAGGGTTTAGCGTTGCTCGTTGTTGTTGTTGGATTTAATCCAGTGGATATTTACTCTTGAAGAAGTGCAAGCAGCAGCAAATCAACTCTCTTTCTCATTCTCTTGTTGTTGGCGTGTGAAGAAGTGGATGGAAATTGCTTGGCTGATGATTTAAAAGATGGAGTTGTTGGCTGATACTACAAGGAAGCCTTTAGAGGAGGTATAGTCATAGGTTGCGGCTGAGGTGGTTGGATGTGGTATGCACGCTTGAGTGTGCTTAGTCAAAAGGTGCAAAATAGGCGGTGGAGCAGGAGGAAAGAATGCAGTGGTGACTGCCTTTGCAGCCCACTTTTCCTTTTCCCTTTTTTTTATTCTGTTATTTCCTTTTGGTACTTAGTGTTGGTGTAATTTAGAAGATAGAAATGGAGGTTGATTGTGGTGAATAAATGAGATATATTCGTATATCTCGGTGCTTTTGTAATTGTAATATGAATCACGTGCTCGTATCTACTTTGATACTGTCTAACTTTTTAAATAAATCCTGTGTTTCGACATATGATTTCTCGCCTTGCTAGAATTGACTGGTTGTAAAATGAATCTAAATTAAATCCGTAGATTTAATTCATTCGCTGTTCTGATGTCTAAATTAAATCCGCAGATTTAATTAACTCATGAGTCGGAAATAATCCACAACTTAAGTAATTATAAATAATATAATCGATAGTCTCATCTCGCTCAATAAATAACATGACTTCGCTAAGCCAGTTATAACTTTTGAAAAACATCACTGACTGCTTCAATAATATAAATTCAGGATCATAAGCTGAATTCATATCCGGATAATAATCGGTTCCATTCACTGATGAAAAATAATAAACACAAAATACTGGATTTAATATATATATAAAAGAGCGGGTCACTACATACTACCCCTCTTAACAAAAATTTCGTCCCGAAATTTGCATATCTCTGCTAAAACAACTCGGGGTATTTTTCTTTCATCTTGTTTTCAAGCTCTCTTTCCACTTCTTTCTAACTATCATATCTCCATTGGACCTTATCCAATGCAATCGACTTATTACTCAATTGCCGAATTTTATGATCTAACATCATCTGAGGTCTCTCTTCATAACTCAAGTCTGTTTCTAAGATCATTTCTTCTTAGTAAACCACATGGTTTGGGTCAAAAATATATATCCTCTCAATTGTGACACGTGAAACACGTTATGCACATTTCCAAAGCTAGGTGACAAAGCCATCCTATACGCTATTGGACCTATCTTTTGCAATATCTCGTAAGGACTTATAACTATGGGTCTAAGCTGTCCTTTAACTCCAAATCTATTCATCCCCTTTGAGGGTGAAACCTTCAAGAAAACTTTGTCTCCTATCTCGAAACTTTGTCTCACATCTTATAGGCAAACTCAATTAGTGGCAACACATTCTCCCGATTTACTCCTCTATCAAGGATAGCAGTTCCTATCATATCTTCTATCGTCTGCTATGCTAAAATTCATCCTTGTACCCAACTCTTTCTGTAACTCATCCAAAAACGTGATGTAATATTTTTTTTTTTTTGAGGTGATCTACACCGGTACTCAATGCAATCTTAAAATGTCACGAACATACAATTGTGCTAACTTATGTGGTCCATACGCGATTAGGATCGGTATGAAATGTGCAGATTTTGTTAGTCAATCTACAATCACCCAAATTGCTGTATTTCCTCTTTGACTTTTTGGTAAAGCTATCACAAAATCCATCGCTATGTGATCCCATTTCCACTCGGGAATCTCCAACGGTTTTAACTTCTCATAGGGTCGTTGGTGTAATGCTTTCACTTGCTGACAAGCTAAGCATCGCTCTACAAACGAAGCTATGTCTCATTTCATTCCGTCCCACAAAAATCTATTTTTTTACAACCTGATACATCTTTGTGCCTCCTGGGTGGGCGGTGTAAGGCGTGTTATGAGTCTCACTCATGATCGTATTCTTAAGTTCATCATCGCGGGGAATGCATCTTCTCCCCTCAAATAAGATAGCATTGTCTGATTTTTTTTTTTTTTTTTTTTTTTGTAACTCTTGAGATCTCCTACTCTTATCCTTTCTCGTAACTTGTTCATTGTCTCATCTTTCCTTGTGCTTCAATCACCATTTTCCTCAAACTAGGCATCGTCGCAACAATACTTGCTATCGTCCCTGGTGGTTTTATCATCTCTATCCTCATCTTGTCAAAGTCCTTTATAAGCTCATCCTCTCTCGTGAGAATACATCCTAACTTTGACGAGACCTTTCGGCTCAATGCATCGGCTACTACATTGGCCTTGCCAGGGTGATAGTTAATGTCGCAGTTAACATCCTTTACTAATTCGAGCCATCTCATTTGCCTCATGTTAATATCCTTATGCTTGAAAAAAGTATTTCAAAGTTTTGTGGTTCGTGAAAATCTCACATCTAACTCCGTAGAGATGATGTCTCCAAATTTTCAGGGCATGCACAACGGCTGCAAGCTCTAAATCATGCGTTGGATAATTTATCTCGTGGGTCTAAGTTGTCATGATGCATAGACTATAACTCTTCCTTCTTGCATCAAAACACATCCTAGCCCATTCTTTGACGCATCTGTGTAGATGGTATACTCTTTATCCATTTCCGGGACTAGCAGCACTGGTGCTGTAGTCAATTTCCTTTAAGCTCTTAAAAACTCTCTTTACACTCCTCTTTCCAATTGTACTTAGCTTCTTTTCTCGGTCTTGCTATCGTCGAAAATCCTTCAATAAACCTCTTCTAGTATTCTGCTAAGCCTAAAAAGCTGCAAATCTCGTTAGGCGTAGTTGGTGATCTCCACTCATTTACAACTTGTACCTTGACGGGGTCAACTTTAATTCCTTCGGATGATACAATATGTCCTAGAAAAGTTACTTCGTTCAACCAAAACTCGCACTTGGTGAATTTGGCAAAAAGCTTCTCAACTCTTAGCGTTTCCAACATCGTTCTCAAATGTTTTGGCGCTCCTGCTCATTCTTCGAATAGATGAGAATATCATCTATGAAAACTAGGATAAATTTATCCAGTTATTGATGGAACACTCGATTCATGTGATCCATGAAAACTACTGGTGCCTTCGTCAAACCGAATGGCATAACTATGAACTCATAGTGCTCATACCTCATTTGAAAAGTTGTCTTAGGTGTATCCTTCTGTCAAAATTTGAACTGGTGGTAATATGATCTCAAGTCAACTTTCAAGAAAAACTCGCTCCTCGTAATTGATCAAACAAGTCATCTATCCTTGGTAAAGGATATTTGTTCTTGAGTGTCAATTTATTCAGCTCTCGATAATCTATGCACATTCTCAACGTGCCATCCTTCTTTTTGACAAAAAGGACTGGTGCTCCCCACGGGGATACACTAGGTCTAATAAAACCTAACTCGAGCAATTCTTGTAGCTAAATCTTCAGCTCTTGTAGCTCCTTAGGCGCCATTCCATAGGGTGCCTTCGACACTAGTGCTGATCCAGGTTCTAGGTCGATAGTGAACTCCAACTGTCTTGTTGGTGGCAATCCTGGTAAGACCTCGGGAAATACATCTCTATATTCCCTTACCACTACTACATCCTCAAAGTTTTTACTTGATTCTCCTTCATCATTCAAGTAAACTAGGTAAGCTTGTGCTCCTTTCTTCTTTACCAATTTCGACGCTTGAAGTGCCAAAATGATTGGAATTCTCTTCTTTCTATCAATGTCGTGAAAACATGTCTGTTCCTTCCCAGGTGGTTGGAAAGTTATCTGTCTCTTCTTACAATCAATCGGGGCAAAGTTCTCTGCTAACCAGTCCATCCTTAGAATAATGTCTACGTTCCACATAGGTATTAAGTGCAAGGTTCTTGTTTTCATCTTTAGTGATCCTAACTCAAACTCTAATTTAGAAATCATGTGAGAAACTGTAGTAGCTCTTCCTAAAGGAGTGATTACTCTCAACTTGGGACTAGCTCGTTTTGGTTCGAGTTTGAAGGTAACATGCTTCAAACACTTAAAGAATGCGAGGCTCCTGTATTAAATAGGATTCTAACTGGTGCATCCAATAACTTGCCCATACTACCTTAAAGTCCTGCCTTAAACCGGCACATAAAACTCAGACATCTCTTCATCAGTATCCATCTTCTGATGAGCAAATCGTGATAGCTCACAGAATTCTCGGTTATACTCTACAACCGATTTCTTTCCTTGCATCAAACTTCGATAATCAGCCTCTCGCTGCTTACTGTACTCCTTGGTACATATTTCTCAAGAGTAGCCTTGAATTGTTCTCAGGTGTAGTTTACCAGTTGCTCGAGTGTTAAAGTCCTCTGACGTGCCTCTCACTAGTCTTATACATCAAAAGAATCTACTAGGATAACTCAAAAGTTGTAAGGGTTCAACCCTAGAATAACATCAAAACAAATTGTTCAAAAGACTTAAATGAATGACCAGAGGGTAGAATGAAGTAACTACCAGGTCGAACAAAGATGACCTAGAGTAAGAACCCATCTGGCTTTTCAACCGAAAGTTGAAACACATGGGTTTATAAACCCAAAACACGTCTACTGAGATTTGGATCATGCGGATTGGCCAGGTCCAACATAATCACTCCCCAGTCACACGGGATATACTATCCCGAACTTGGAAATTCTGTGTCTTCTAAACCCTCATAATACTATACATAACAAAACTTAAGTTCACACCAGCAAGCTAAAAGCTTAAACTCAGGGTCCTATGTTCTAGACTCTTGTTTCGAAAGTTCAATATTTTTCGATTCTCCTCTCATATTGCGATGGTGGTGGCGGAGTATTATTCCGCCTATCATTCACATCACACTCTTGATGACATCCTTGAGACATTTTTTTTTTAAAATCACAAAAGGAAAACTCAACTCGACCAACGCTCTAAGCATCCTCGAAACTCAAGTTCAATTTACTAACTCAAATTTTAAGGAAACACTCACGGTCACCTTAACATTCATCTGTAAGGCAATAATCACTCACGAAATGCTAATAAAAAGACCACTCTGGTCAACTTAATATATCCATCAGTAGAATGCCTCTTTTTAGAGGACTTACATAAAGGGGTTATTTAAACCCTACAAAAACCATAGTATCTATCGTAATGTCCCTTCTAAATCGACACCATTAATAGTACTATGTCTCGGTCTGGACCTCCTACGGTAATTGCTACCAGTTAACTCATCTAGTTGCTACTTTAGCACACTAGGAACATCCATCTATTTAACATCAGTAGGGTACTAAATTCGCATGCTTATCTATCATCATGTCAAAATCTCAAGTACCAGTATCTCCTAAGTAAGTTATATACATCGCAATGTAATTGCAACTAATCAAAAACGAGGATGTACCGCGCATACTCTCAAGATCATCCTTAGCTCTAGCCTACATCGACTTCTCTTCTCATCCTCATCAACTCTAGCCCTCCTCGGCTACTTCTCATCCTCATTATCGTTTATCATTTTATCATCTTTGGTAACTGATACTTAAGGATCGACTCGATATCTACTACACTCTTCTAGAGTCCCTGGTAGAAAACAAGCATCCGGTCAGTAGATCCGCATAGAAAATCTGGGTATCTGTAACAAATCCCATCTCCTGTGGGTCCAATGCTCAAGACGACATGTCCTATCATATTGAGTGGCTTTCTTCCTTGCTCAATCCTACCACTCGATTGGTAGCACGGGGACTAGGTGCACGATGCCATCCAGTCTAGTAACAACCATAAGGCTTTCATCCTTTCATAGTCTATGAACATGTGTTTGAAAATCTGCTAGGGTATCTCTGTACCACATACTGTACGCCTCGTCCTCGTATCCGATCTTTCCTGAGTTCGATCTCACAACAGTCCACTTTCGTGCAGTGCCAACAGTCCTGGCCAACCTATAAGGAGAACTTAAAGGTGACTCTAGGAACTAACTCTACTTGGCTCCAGCAACAGAAATAAACAAAACATAACTTAGCAAAACTCCTACTAAGTAGTACTGTTCTCTTAAAACTCAAGCTCAAAACATCTAAATTCTCATCTCGTCCCATCTTTACATAGTAGGTAACCTCTCTAAACAATGATATTAGATCCCTTAATCTAAATCATCGTGACTCAGTAAGACAACTCAACAATTCTCTCTCAAAGCCATCTCCAAAGACTATGGCTCATGATACCTCCTCAAGTACCATTAAGGTTGCGTGAGCAAAACCCGCGTCACAAAACAACTCAACATATCGTACAATATCTCATTGCTGCATGCTAATAACTCATCATTAATCATGTTATTATACTCAAGCTCATAACTCAAACTCATAACTCAAACCAACAAGTACTTAAAGCAATTGCTAATTCTCTCAAGCTTTAGCTCTAAGTTCTCATTTCATCCTTACTTAGAAAAAAAAAAAATCTCTCTTAACAATGACATTAGATTCCTTCATCTAAATCATCGTGACTTATCACAACTGCTCAAACAATTCTCATCACAAAACATCTCAAATACATCACATCATAACTCATAATTATGCATCCTCAATCATATAACATCATATGATATAAACGCTCTCATGATTCATCATGTAACATCAACATATGCTCTTACAACATAATAACTCATTATTAATCATGTTGTCATCCTCAAACTCAAACTATGCACCTTTAAAGTGTAACATCATAACTCATCATATAACCTCAACATCATGCTCTTCAAAATTTAACGTCAAATAAACTTTGAAATTTTACATACCTCGTTGAGCCTGGTGTGATGGTGCGCTGAGCTCACGGTTGTTAATAACTATTAGTCTAGTGACTCATTCTAGACTAAACTCAAGACTTCTAATTCAGAGCTTTCCTTCGCTCTGATACCACTCTGTCACAGCCCGCCCTAACTAAGGATAGTTAAGCCGAGTGATCTATGACTAGGGATGGGGTTAAAGAAGAAGGGGAAGAAAAGGGGCGTCATTTATAGCCGTAAAACTTACTCATCATAATAAAACTCGTCATTTTTATTCATTAATACTCAATTGAAAATAGTCTATGAAAGACAGCATAAAACTTAATTAATATCATTAATCAAGTTATACATCATATGAAACCATTCTCTTAAGACTCAAAGTATGACATAACATACTATAACATCAACAACATCTTGCAGCGGAAAGTAGCTAGACATATGTATGAAGACATATTCTAGACAGGTTAACTATTTATTAACAACCCTGGAGACTCCGCTCATTGCAGCACCATCATCACATCAGCTCAACCTGCACATTTAGAAAACATATGCAGGGCTGAGTACAAAAGCACTCAGTGGGCACGTATGCCTAGGTATAAAAATACATGCTTCAAAACTGTAAATTGTCATGCCATCATAAACAGTACAGCAAGGGAGTTTTTCGCTAAAAAGGCCCAAGCTTACTAAGTTCATTTGTGATTCTTAAAGTTCGTCTGATCAGACTAAGTTCTTTTGTAATCTATCATATCTGAAACTGTGTGCCGGAGAGGTGGCCACCTCTCACGGTCACTTGACCGGCCAACCCGCTAGATGACTCACGGTCACTGGTGTACACTAGCCCTGGCAGGATAGCTATCAACTGCTCAGGACCCGAATTCGATTGCATCATTGGCAAAGCCAAAGCAGATAGATATCATACTAAAATTTAAATATTTTATGGCAAGACAATACTTGAAATAACTTTAACTCAAAGATTTTGTCATGAAATAACTTGCTCAAAGGTAGCATTAAACTCGTTTGATAGATATATAAAACTGAAATTAACAGTTAAATCATCTCATGCATTCATTCGTATAAGAGGCCTACGACACGCAGGGGATCTCTATATACATATAGTAAAAGTAATGCCCACCTGGATAGGCAAAGCCTGAAGATCATACACATAAAAACCTGTCTTGGGAAAGCAGCGCTAGTCCCCCTGGTCACAAAGCCTACAAGAAATTCTATTCTTAATAGGTCTCCTTGAATCTAATCTTAAGTCATGGTGTAGTGCTTAACATTCTATGATTCACTTAGTCGGTTTTCAAAATTTAATGAATAAATAATTGAAATCATTTCTCTTGAGTTAAGAACACTAACAATATTCTTACTCATCTTTCTTTAATAATTGGAATTATAAATAAAACCAATTAAATCTTAAATACTCTTATTGCAAAAATATAATGCAATTTCATGTCATGCTTGGCATATAATAAGAAATTACTTAAAATATGCACATAATAATAATAATTTAATATTATTATGAAAACTAGTCTTTGAAATAAATTAATTAAACTAATTATAAAGTGTGAAATCTAATAAATTTATTGGCTCAATAAAATAATTCAGAGCCCGAACAATTAAATAAAACGCAACCCAGTTTATAAAAAAAATCAGTCCAGACTAATTAAAATCATTTAAACGAGCCCAACAAAAATAGCCCCAAAACTCAAGCTCAAACTGACTTAAGCCCATTCACTTTCCTTCTATATTTTCGGCCCAACAGAAAATAAAATCAATAAAATCGGCCCATACAAAAGCCCAATTTTAGTTTGTTTTAAAACTTTGGCCCAAAGTGGAGGCCCAAATTTAAGCCCATTTATCTCTCTCTCTCTACGTTTCTTATCCCTCTCTCTTCTCAGCAATCATTCAATTCATTCTTCAAAAATCAATCTCTCTCTCTATACTCTCCAAACAGTCGGCATCCGGCGCCGATCGGCCTTCTTCTCCGGCCATTCAGTTGCCGCCGCGTTCTACAAATCCGGCGAGTAGTCGTTCGTCCTCCTCCCTTCTCTCATCAGTTACCACCCAGACCCGCCTCTCGCTCTCTCACGGCTCGGTTTTCTTCCCCCCATCTCTGACTCCGGCGAAGTCCAACATCCGCCGCCGCTGTTGCGCCTGTAATCGTCCACTGAAGTCGCCGCCGTCTGGAGTTGCCGCCACCGTCGCCAGCTGGAGCCTCGGCAGCCGCTGCCTCTCCTGGAATTGCTGCCGTTGCTGCTGCTCTGGAGTTGGCGAGAGACGGCAGAACAGCTGCTGCCGACAGAGGCCAGCTCGCCGGGGCTGCTACCGCTGACTCCAGTCGCCGTTTGGTGCCGCCGCCGCCGTCGGCTGCCGCTGCCTCGCCCAAGCCGACTTCCGGAGTCACCGTTCGTCGTAGCGAAGGTCTCGGCAGTTCGTCATCGAACAGGGCCGCGTCCCTCCTTGGCCGGAAATCGCCGCGCCGCTGAAATCTGTTCTCTGCTCAAGAATCGAGCTCTAGCCTCTCTCTCTCTCTCGGTTCAGGCGAAGTCGCCTCTGCTCAGCTGGACGACCTCCGTCTCCTCTTCATCGGTCAGCGTCGACGTCATCTTGTACCCGTCCCCGATTTAATGAAATCAGGTACAACAAAATACTACTTTTATCTTTCCCTAAAATACTAGATTCAGTTTCACTAAATCAAAAGGAATTTCTCATTCTATAATCTATGTCTTTCATGTTACTAGAGCAAGGGAAAGCATCATAGATTGGGATTCAATTTGTGTAAAAATATACTATGGATTAATCTTATTACAGCAACTCGTGGTTTGCTTATGACCATATGTACGTATATTACTCATTTATGCACTCTGCATTCCATAAAACTGAGCATGCTTGTTAGTATGAATGTGGACTGGATAAACTGAGATAGTATATACCTTGTGAGGGTTTAGCGTTGCTCGTTGTTGTTGTTGGATTTAATCCAGTGGATATTTACTCTTGAAGAAGTGCAAGCAGCAGCAAATCAACTCTCTTTCTCATTCTCTTGTTGTTGGCGTGTGAAGAAGTGGATGGAAATTGCTTGGCTGATGATTTAAAAGATGGAGTTGTTGGCTGATACTACAAGGAAGCCTTTAGAGGAGGTATAGTCATAGGTTGCGGCTGAGGTGGTTGGATGTGGTATGCACGCTTGAGTGTGCTTAGTCAAAAGGTGCAAAATAGGCGGTGGAGCAGGAGGAAAGAATGTAGTGGTGACTGCCTTTGCAACCCACTTTTCCTTTTCCCTTTTTTTTATTCTGTTATTTCCTTTTGGTACTTAGTGTTGGTGTAATTTAGAAGATAGAAATGGAGGTTGATTGTGGTGAATAAATGAGATATATTCGTATATCTCGGTGCTTTTGTAATTGTAATATGAATCACGTGCTCGTATCTGCTTTGATACTGTCTAACTTTTTAAATAAATCCTGTGTTTCGACATATGATTTCCCGCCTTGCTAGAATTGACTGGTTGTAAAATGAATCTAAATTAAATCCGTAGATTTAATTCATTCGCTGTTCTGATGTCTAAATTAAATCCGCAGATTTAATTAACTCATGAGTCGGAAATAATCCACAACTTAAGTAATTATAAATAATATAATCGATAGTCTCATCTCGCTCAATAAATAACATGACTTCGCTAAGCCAGTTATAACTTTTGAAAAACATCACTGACTGCTTCAATAATATAAATTCAGGATCATAAGCTGAATTCATATCCGGATAATAATCGGTTCCATTCACTGATGAAAAATAATAAACACAAAATACTGGATTTAATATATATATAAAAGAGCGGGTCACTACATCTTTCATCTCTGCAATTCCTTTCACAAGAGCACATGGTGTGGTCCGGATAAACAGGGAGGTGTAATCCTTCCCGAGCTTGATTACTTCGTGTTTGTAGTTAACCAACACCTCCTTTCTCTTCTCGTGACGTGTTTTCTTCGTCACAGCAATCGGAGAGTTGGGAACAACGACTTCATCAATCTGAATATTTTCTCTAATAACGAAGCCTACATTACTTGGTGCAGTGTCAGTATGCTTTCTCTTTCTAGCAGCTCCTGTGTACGACACGATCAAATTAACAAACCAACAAATAAAAATAGAAATTTGATAAAATATTTTATCTCAAAAATATTAAGATATAAAAAAGATGTATACACTAATAAGATATAAAGCATAGTTTAATACTAAATTTTTTTATGCACACATATATGTTATGAAATAAATACAATAATAATCTATTTAAAATTCATTCCGGTACATAACAATATTCATGATATTTAACCTACATCTGTTATATAACTCTAAAAAAATTCATACAGTTACACCTATATAAATAATAGAAATGACAGGAAGTACATATATGGCCAAATGTGATCCACCGTCAACATCCGACAAACATGCACCAATTCATGCGAAATAATCCATACATATAAATACATTATTCATACAACCATAAAGTTTATAAACACACTAAAAAAATCATTTACTCATATAATCACTACAACACATTAACTTAAATTAATACCTTCAACCATTGCCCTTTCTAAACAAAGTAAAGTACATTGAGTGTTGAGTGTTGCAGCCGGTGTATTATCCTTAGTTCGTGCCATTGCCGTCGCCTTGTTACCAGAATTCGAGTACAACACTCGTCTTTGGGTGGATGAACGAAAACCCTTCTTCTCCTTAGGCGTTCTCGGTTTTTTTGGGTAGAATAAAAGTTTTTTTTTTTTGGTTCAGTAGATATGAGGGCTTTGATTAGACACAATATATCAAAATTAAAATTTTAATTGATAAACACGAAATTATTCGGTCAATTTTAGGTGTCACTCCCTTCCATAAACCAAGACGTAATGATTATAAATCTTAAATTTCCAAATAAATTATGCTTGAGAATAGGAAGAGATTCAGTACAAGATTTGGAAGGTCAAACCAATATGTCAATAATACCCTTATATAGCCAATGATGCTGAATATTTAATGTTATTATATGAATTATATAACCCATCAAAGATGGAAATCCAGCCGTCTATCATCTATGATGTACGGTTATGATTTAGTCTTATATTATAGACTAAGGGAAGTCCATTGAATAGCACTACCCTACATACATATATATGTATATATATATATATATATATATATGTGTGTGTGTGTGTATGTGAGGGTTATGGTATAAACACTTCTTAACATATAAAATATGAACTAGCTAAAATATATGAATATTTCTATGTAGAAGTACATGTATGAATTCGTTGTGTAAATGTATGAATTGCGAAAAAAAGGTGATAAATCAATCGTAGATCTTGATTATCTAAGGGCTGAAATTAGTTCCTATTTAATATTCTAAGAGGTGTTTTTATTTTAGTCTACTTCTATATACATACATACACACACACACACACACATATATATATATATGGTTAATTGCCTCTAAATTCATAAACTATCGTTAATTTTTATTTTTTACCCTAATCTTTGAACTTCCTATTAAAATCCATTAACTATCGATTTTTCCCAATTTTCCCATGACGACAATTTCTGGCCAAATCCGATATCAGAATTATCCTATGCGGCGATAGTCACTTAAAATGTGGCAAAACGTGGTGTCGACGTGTGCAGTGTATGCCATATAACCCTATACGACGTCGTTTTGTCTTTGAAGTTTTAAAAGACGGGGATGAATCTGAACCGTTTTTTCAGTGTTAAGGCAATAGAAAATACGCAGCAGAGGAGATTCAAACGTTGTTTCTCTTTCGTTTTTCTGGGTGATCAGAGACGAAGGTCGAAGGTTGTGCAACGGTAGAAACGTAGTAATGGCAGAAAGGTGTGTGCTTAGTTTTTCACTAATCCTCTAAAATCTTTTTTGTAGTTGTTTTTCTTGTTATCTTTAAGTCCAATGAAGCGTTATTAACTATAGGGTTATTATGTTGATGGAAGAATAATTTTTGATAATGGATTTCGTATGTTATGGTTTCAATGGTTGCATGTTGAGTTTGGGGCAAGTCGAAATTGAATTTCTTTGGTTTTATTTTTTGTTGTTGCAACAACTCGTTCGATCTATTTATACATCATGGTGGCTTTTGTTGGGTCCCATAGAATCAATGAACTGGTGTATGGGGGGGAGATACACCAGTAGGCTATTTTTAAATTACCTTTGTAAACTGAAATCAGTATCTTATCTGATACTGAAAGGTGTAGACTGAAGTGATCAGTGAAAGATTATTTCAGTTAAGAGATGGGTGTAGAATGATAGTGATAGTGTTTCAGTATTTTAACTTCAGTATGAAGAACGTGTCAACACACTAGAAGTTCGAGTAGAGTTTCAGTCCTTTCAGTTAAACAAACAGAAGAGTACTGTTAGAAATCTTACTGACTATCCTAAGATTTGTTAGTTAGACTGATAACACTTAGAGCGGAAACAATTTTAAGAAAAAGCCTTTAAGCGAATCACGTTATCAGTTTTAAGGTCACTCTTTTCAGCTTATCAGTTTCAGTATGAAAGAGTTATGTGTGCAAATAGATAAACAAAATACTAAAAATAATAAACACACAAATAATTTTTACGTGGTTCGAAAAATAAGTTCCTACGTCCACGGTCAGTTGATCACACTGACAAACACTGGACTTGTGCTTGGGGGTGCACAACAAACCTTAATTCTGAAACACCAATTTCAAAGCCAACACTCTGAGTTAGACTTCTCCTTCTTAACTCGCAGTTGCTAAGACAACACACGTCTAGCTTGCGGAGGTTAAGAGTCTCTGAGTTCAGACTCCTATCTCGAACTCTCTTTATAACAAACACTCTTTTCGCTCGAATGAAAAAAGTTTTAAATCTTCCAACTAGGATTAATGAGAATAGACTCTAAAGTAATCAGAATCTAGGCTAAGGATGGGAGTATAAGTGCCCAGATGTTCTAAGATAATTTTTGTATTAGGTATACTGATATTTCAGCAATGAATATTCTCTTCGTCGATTCAAATGTTTGGCTAAGTAAAGGCTGAGTCTTGAATTTGGCAGGGCTTCAACGTATATCTTTGAATCGGTGAAGAAAGAAGTTGATCCTTGAGCTCTTTATATATGCAGCGTCTGAATAGATCCGTTGGAGGAGATGGTCTTCAGAAAACTGCTGTTGTGAGATAAATTTGAATCATGGCTCAGGCTTCAATCTTCGGTGTTCCTAATCCGAAAAGGGATTGTCATGCTTTCGGCAGTAGGAGTAAGGTGCTACAGAAGAAAGTAGCATGAAAGAAGAAACTCTGTCTTTGGAAGGACGATCTTCATATCTTGGCATTAATTACGGCTATACTTGATTACTTTCCACGTGGCTTCCTTAAACTGGAGGTTTCAGTCCGAGGAATGAAGAATAACTCTGAGAAGTTTCATTGATACTTGACTTTAGTATCAATCATCTAGGTTCAACGTGGCATGTATAATTAATTGCTTATTACTGATACTTCAGTACAATCATCCTTTAAGTTTATACTTGACTATTGAACATAAGTTAGAACTGATATTCTATCTTCAGTATAAGATCTTCAGTCCTTCGATCTTCATTTCTATTACTACAATGGACTAAAACACTTAAGTCCAGTAAAACCTTAGTCTATAAGCAAACATCTAAGGATTTTGGGATCATCAAAACCAGGGATAAATATTTCAGTTATTTCCTAACACTTTTTTAGTTGGATAAGAGGCCATCCAATTTATGTCGGTGGTAAGTCTGCACTAAGATATGGACTAGATCAAGATAGGTTCAGTTTTCTTAACATTGAGGATGAAGTGCAGAAATTAAGCTATGGTGTTTGGGTTGTCGTAATGTTCAGAATTCTGCTTACGGAGGAATACAAGATCTTAAGTGATGACAAAGAAGTGATGCAAATGTTATCACATTTATCCCAAAATCAGATAATACTCTCTGTGTATGTAGATCATGGTTCGGATAATCAAGAGGAAATTCTGGATTTGGAGCTGGATAGAGGTTGTCATAGTATGAGATCGAGCAACATACCCATGAACTGATTGATGGACATAGCTCAGAGGATGATGAGTACCAACCAAGCCATGAAGATGAAACAGATGATGACTTGGGGGATGTGGAATTTACTTCTGAATTATGAAGAGTACCAATCAGCATGAAGGAATTTGAAGAGAAAACATATTCCTAGGGATGTCTTTGATAAGCTAGTAGGACAAGTTGAAGATGATGAATGCAATGAGGCTGACAAAGAACCTGTTGTGTCAGATTACGAGGACAGTGATGGTGAGATAAATTCATCCTCCACTGAAGATGAGTTTGAGGCAGCCAAGAAGAGGTCCAAAAGAGTGAGCTATGATCCGAGATGTAGTCATAACACCCATACTTGTAAGAACGAGGCTTTAGAGAAACAACCACGGGAGGAAAAGAAAATAGGCAGAGCATGGAAAAAAGGCTCCACATTCTCAACCCCAAAAGGAAATGAAAAGGTTGTGGCAAGAGAAAGAGCAACTGTAAGGAAATGTGTGGGCTTTATTGTGTTTCCAGAAACTGGAAACATATACTACAAGGCACAATAATTTTTTGGTCCATTTATTTCAACTGTAAGATAAATTAATAACAACCTAACATAACCTTTTTCATTTAATGGCAGAAAGGAGGTTCTCGAGGGATTCAATTTGTTAACCCACGCACGACAAGATCGAGAATTGGAATTATTTCTAAAATTGCATCTACTGAAGTTTCCAAACAAGAAAGTCGCCCATCATGAAGCACCTACCCGAGCTTGAACGATTCGGCCTCCTTCACCATCACCGCGATTTTCTCGGATAGCAAAATCGAGAAGGATTGATTCATTTCTCGCATTGCTCGATTGTGTGTTGTTTCTGCCTTGCTGTTTTTGAGGCATTTTTGATGCGGCGACAACGGCTTGTGAGGGCTTCACAGACATGGTTGGGGAAAATTCTCAAACCTATGGCATTCTTTGGGGGGAGGGGGAATTGAAGAAATTCTCCAAATTATTGTTGAAGAAGTTGAAGAAATTTCTTCGGACATATGAGTGTTTAATTGATGAAAAGAGTTTCAAATATTGGGAATTTTCAATTTTAATAAATCGTGTGAGAGAGAATGTGGAAGAGATAAAACTTACTACCTCCGTCCCGTAAGAGTGAATCACATATGGGATGGCGCGAGTTTTAAGAAAAAGTTGGTAGATAATGTATTGAGTGGAAATAAGTAGTTGTGATTGAATTGATTGTGGGGTTATGTAGAAATGAGTGGTTGTGGTTAAAAGGAGAAAGTGAGGGCCATGTCCCAAAATGGAAGTGATACATTCTTATGGGATGGACAAAAATGAAAAATGTGATACACTCTTACAGGACGGAGGGAGTATGTGGGATAGAGAAAATATGGCGGTAAAATATTGCCGTTAAACTGCTTTTTTGTATAATATATATATATAGATTAACCTTCATTAATCATCATTATCATTATAACTAATAAGAAAGGATGTGCTTGTATGAACTTTGTTTCCATTAATCAGTTTCATCTTTAAATTTTAAGGCCCAATGCAAAAATTTAGCTAAAGCCCAACAAAAACCTTGTATAAATTAATACTTATAGAATTAATTCACGTCTTATATATAAAATATAATTTAATTTTATATACAATCAAAAATACAAAAATTGAAGTTATAAAAGCTTTTCTAAATATTTTGTGTTGGAATTTAAAATCAAATTTTAGTTTCTTTCTTTGTGTGCAAATCATCTTATACCTCTAAACTCAAAATTTCCTTTAAAACGTATTGACCAATGGCAAGACTGAGTATATTACAATGGTACCATTGGGTTTCATTTCTGGTTCTCATAAATTATTATTGGTTCTAATTAGGTGTGGTAATTCGGTTCCGATTATCGAGTTATTATCGTAATCGAACCGAAAAATCGATTAATCGGTTAATCGATAACTGACTTTCACCTGTTCGGTTCGGTTACCGATTATTAAGTTTTAAATATATTGGTTATTCGGTTTAACCGGTAACTGGCCGGTTAAACCGAATTAACCGTTTTTTTCATAAGTAAGTAATTTAAAATATTAATTATGTTTTAGTAATATGGTATTATGTTCTCAATTTATTAAGTACCAACAAGATAATGTAGTTAGATGAAAATGCTGACATCTTTTCGATAATGATCTTCATGTAGCTTGAAATAACTATTCATTTTTTTTTTCTTTGTATACTGCATCTGTTGCTACTGTAATCACGTGTTCATAATTAGATTTTCACACTTGCAATCAACATTCTAACTGTAGGGTCACTGAGTATCATGTGGATGGGTGTCGTTTTGATCTAGCTAGTGTTCTGTGTCGAGGAACTGATGTAATAACAATTTGTCAACTTTGAAAATTCTGATCAGCCACCTGCCGTGTTTTAATCGGTTAATTCGGTTAATCGATTAACCGACCCAATTAACCGGACCGGTTAATCGGTTGATCGAACTAAATTCGGTTCGATTTTCAGTTAGTGTTTTCATAATCAGTTTCAGTTAATTAGAAAATCGGTTTGGTTATAATCGAACCGGACCGATTACCGCCCCTAGTTTTAATCTCTAATTTTTGGATCTAAAACATTGGCCTTTTTTGAACTTCTAAACCATAATCTGATTCCGCTTCCATTTCTTGTTTCCTTAAATTATTATGATTTATGAATGCAAAATCCTAATTATATGAGATTAGTCTATTTATCACTGTTTTATATTAGCGGGTTAATAATTTTTTTTAAATAAAAATGGTAATCTCATTCAAAGTACGAGAGGTACTGCTAAAATATAAGTGACGATACTGTTTGAATGTAAGTGCCAAACTAAAAAAAAAAGTGACAAAACAAAAGAACAATTAAAGATTTGTAGGAATACAGTCATTAGGGTCGTGCTCCAATCACGAATAGAGGCATAAAAAAAGATGAATAATGTGAGTTCATCCATTTCCATGAACAATTAATACTTGATACTTTTCACAATCCTTCCAATATTTAGTGTTATATTTTTGAATATCCTATCATTTCTCGCCTTAACCAAATTCTCCATAGTGTACCAAATGAGACCTAATTAAGATATTTTTTTTTTGTTCTTTTCTTTCAACTCAAGAATTCATGGTGATATTACATAAAACTATGTATTAATTGTGGTGTAGGAAGCCTATTACACATAAAAAAGCAGATAATATGATGAACACATACACATGGTTGGAAAGTCGGTCAAGGTGAAGGTCTCAATAACTCGAGCGCCTTAACTAAAGTTCCTTTAAACCTAGTTAAATCAAGCGTCACATTTTGTCCTATCATATAAATGGTCCAGAAATCAGGCGTACCCCTATAGGATTCGGGGTTGGTGAGAACATGATGATCGGTGGGATAATCTCCGGTGAGAGAGCTCTCACTCCGACTAATCTTATACTCCATATACCTCAAGTTCATGCCAGGCGCGGGGTTCCCGAAATCAGTCGCCGCATACCACTCCACGTCTCCAAACGGGAGAATTTGAATCACAACCGCCTTATCCGGCAAGAACACCATGTTCGTCAGCCCCGCCCCGTGCACCCCCACCAGCACGTCGCACGAGTTCACCGCCTCCGCCACTCTCCACATCTCCGTCGACCTTCCCGCGTCCGCCACCACCACCTCGAACCCCATCCCCGCCGCCATGCTCGAGACTTGCCCCGCGTTCCTTATCACCCTATACTGCTTCCTGTCTATGATCATGAGACGGGGCCGAGGCGGGGACACAACTAGAATTTTTAAAATGAGCGGATAAAATTATACTTTTATATATAAAAGGTTGTAAACAAATACTCCCTTCGTCCCACTTCAAGTGGTGTAGTGTAGAGTTAAAAAAGGTGATATGGGTCCCAAATATTTTTCACTTTTTGTGACTAATTTTTTCCATAAAAGAAAAACAAGACACTTAAAGTGGGACAGAGGGAGTAAAATATAGTAATTTAAAAAATTACCCAAATAGTCAGCGGGTCGTGCCCGAGGCTTGGCCACGTTTAATATTGTGGCGCTCTCCCTCTTGAGGGAGTAGGTTTCCCTCAGCAGCTGCCGGAATGTGTGCATCGATGGGGAAGGCGGCGACAATGGCGACGACGGAGGGCTCATGAGCACATTGTAGAATGTGAGGCCGAGTTGCATGTTGTGGTAGCAGTGGACTTGTGATGTCTGGGCGTCGATGTCTAAAATGTTGTGTTTGGTTAACTTATTTAGAATGTGTGTGTATTGGCGTATCCACAGCGGCTTGTAGTCGGTTGCGAGGAAGTGGACTTCTCCTTGGAATCTGGAGGAAGTCATGTATAAGGGAAACAACACGTCGGCGAAGTCGTGGAAGTAATTTCCGCGTTGTGTCTTTGATCCTGCAAAAAAAATCCACACACATTGCTGAATTATAATTTTTTTTTTCTTTTATTTTATTTTAAACTATTTGTTTCTCAACATTCATGCTCAAACGGCTTACTGAATTGAGACGGATGAAGTATAATTAAACACAAACATGTGGAGATCAGAGATTTGAAATTATGAAGGAACAAGATTTTGGAAAAGCCAAAAATATATATGATAAAAAAAACAGTTATTTAGTTAAGCAAAGAAACGATTGGTGAAATGGATTGATTTTTGGATTAACCAAAATTGAGTTGTGTGGAGGTTACCTGTGAATCCAGAAATTGAGAAGAGGATTGCGGGATGGTTGTGATGTTGGGTGCATCTGGGGACGTTGTGTTGGTGGGTTGTGAGTCTCCATTTCTTGACGCGGCGCGATTTGGGTCGGGGATAAGGCTCAATGGTGGATGAGTAGACGCTATCGAGAGGTGTTACGATGACTATTGTTGAGGATTTGGCTTCAACCCTTATGTCACCCTCCATTTCACAATAACTTGAATTTAGGCATACTGCTGAAAACAATAGGGGAAGACTTGAGTTACTATAATCATGGCCGAACATATTTTAATTAATAAGTTATTTTCTCCTCAATTAGTAGATTGAGGATTTGAGATATCTAATGTGGATGAATGTGAATATGAGTGTGTGTGAGCATATATATATAAAGAAACTCAATGGGAAAATTGAGTTAGGATAATATGATGTTTTTTTTTTGATAAATTATACTCTTCCGTCCACGAAAGAACTTCATATGTGGGAGTGGCACGGGTTTTTGTGGACGGAGGAAGTATAAGTAAATAAAAAAAATTCAAAGACCACACGACCGAAGATTTGAACTCGAAATTTCAAGTCTTGAGCATTAACCTCCTACTGCTAGACCAAAACACACACACACTATGGTTTTGTTTTCATTACTGTTGGCGAAATAAGTAGATGTGATCCAATAGAAGTTTAAGAATGACGGTACAAATCCATTGCATGTCCTCATATTTTTCTGTGTTCGACTCATATTTCACTGTATATCAAATTTGTTGTTTTTGTTATTTTAATATACTTGTTTTGTGACATACCCTTATACTTTTTCTCATTCATACACACTATTTACAAAACATATCTCACAACTCATTTATTAATTACCTAACAAATCAACTCGGTGGACCCTTTCTCTATTTTATACACATCTCTCCATATTTTCTTAAAATTTGTGTTCTCTCATCCACACCACACCACACCACATTTAACATGGACGGAGGAAATATAATATACCCCTCATCTTAATTCAATATGTCATGTTTTGTTATTTGGATGTCTTAATTCAATAGGTCATTTCCTGAAATAAAAAGTCAATACATAACAAATATCTCTCTATAACTCATTATTTACACCAAATATTATTGTGGCCACACATAATTAGCTCTCCTTTCATTTAATAAATAATATCTTCATTTCTGTCTCCTATTTTTTAGACAAATATATCCTAAAAAAAAGTTACTTTATCTCTCCTATTATATTATAAATTATTTATTTCTTAACATCCGTATCCAAGCCATGTGGCCTATTGAATTGAGACGGATGGAGTAATAATATATCGCAATCCACATTTATAACCAAAAATTGAAATTAAAAAATACATCCCATTTATAAATTTATCAAGCCAAATAATTCAATGACTAACTAATAAAGCTAAAATTAAATGATTTAATGATTAAAAATTTGACGATTTAGGGCTTTCAAAAAATGCTCAGATGTATTATTAAATTCATGCAGATCCTAGACATATGCATATTTGTGTTAACCATAAACATTTATTTTTAATTATATGTATATTGTATTCAAACAACTTTATGTAAAACATATTTTGATTTTTTGGTATGACCACCAGAGCGGGGTGCACTCGCCACCTGCGCGGTCGCCGCCACTAGCTCCTCGTATCTATTATTTGGCGACTAGCTCGCACCAACGACTGACTTAGCCGCCTGGCGCCTTTGCTACGTGTCGCGTCCACATAAATATAATGTGAGGGATAAGTATATACTCACTTCACCCTCATAAAATGTATATAATTTATTATTTATATTTGTTCTCATAAAATATATTCAATCTATTTTTGATAATTTTTTCACTTATAATAAAGTTAGACCCTTACTCCATTCACAATATATTTAATCAATTTATTAAAAATCGTGTTATTTAAAAATTAATATATTTTATGAAGAAGGAGAAAATAGTATATAAAGAAGGGGATTTACCTAAAGTTGTCAAATGGTACGGGTCGGGCCAACCCGGCTCGAACCCGTCGGGCTTTCAACTTTTATCGTGTCGGGCCGGCCCAGCCCAAAATCAAATCGGGCTGCAAAATTCTAGGCCGAACCCAGCCCCTCTCGGGCCATCGGACGGTCGGATTAAACCGGCCCATATTTTTTTTTCAAATCTTATTTTTTTGGGTATTAAAATAATAAAAAATAATTTAAATTAAAAAGAGTAACTCCATAAATTTAAATAGTCTATTACTATTAATCTATTACATACATGCTGCCTGTGAAGCAAAGAATCAAAGCCAAATTATGTAGAAATATAAGGGTTGTTGAATATTGAGACACAATTAGTGATTAGGTGAATTGGTGTTCATTTCTTTGTGGCATAAGTTTATACGAGAATGTACACAAGTTATTGCCAACTACTATTCCGAATAAAAAGGTTTTTGTAGTTTGAGGGTAGAGCCCCACCTAATACACAATCTTCTTTTTCCTTTAGCGAATAATCCACTTTTTTATCGGCATGTACAGTAAAAAAACGTCGGTAACTAAACACTTGAATTTTAAAATATATAATTTAAATATTACTAATTAATTAATTTTAAGCGGGCTAAAAAGTCCGAAAACTTTTTAGCCCGATCAGTCCGACGGGCTCACTAGGCAGGTTTTTTAAGCTCAACTTTTTTATGGGCCTCCATTTTTTGAGCCCTATCCAGCCCTAAACCTGGGGTGAACCGGGCCGACCCATCGGGCCGAATCGAGTTTGACAGCTTTAGATCTACCAAATCCCAAATCTATGTACTCCCTCCGTCCACCAAATGAGTACCCATATTTTCTTTTTCGTCCGTCCACGAAATAAGTACCCATTTTCCTTTTTGGCAAGTGTACCCCACACACCTCTTTAATTAATACACTCAAAAAGTGGGATCCTAAAACTATTCACACTACACTCCATACATTTCTTAAAACATGTGTCGTCCATAAATGGATACTCATTTCGTGGACGGAGGGAGTATATCAGTATATGTATATATACACGCTAACAGGATATAATAAAAACTCGTTAATAAATAAGAAGTTAAAATAAAACATAATAAAATGAAATTGGAAAAAAGTATCTTAAAAACTGAAAACAGTATATAATGGGACACCAAAAATAGGAAATTCTGAAAGTGAAATGCATTTATAGACGGCCTCTGTCTGCCATCGTAAAAATGCAAAACGACACTCGCATAGAAAAGATAAATAAAAATAATATTAAAAATTGCTCTTACACTCAATTCCAAAAAAAAAAAAGTTAAACATGGCTCTTTCTTACACCTAATGGTAAATAGACTAGACTGGATCTTGGGCCCCATCACCTATGTATTAAACTAAATTGAAACTTTAGTTGTAAGGCTATAAAATAAAGATATATTGCAATCAACAAAAAATAAAGACATACTCCATCTGTCCACAATTTAAAGCCATATTTGCTCTTAAAACACCTTTATCATTTTTAGGGCCCGTTTGATTTCCAGTATTGGATTAATCAGGATATAAATTATCCTGATAATTTAGTGTGGATTAGTCATGATTTCTAATTTCAGATGAGTGTTTGATATCATTGGTAATTAATCCCAAAAAGTGTTTGGTATCCATTGAAATAGGTTGGATTAACATATCAAATACCTAAATTAGTAGCCTATGGAGGGGGTGGAATAATTAGTGTGGGTTAATCCCATGGGGGAGGTGGGATAATTAGTGTGGGTTAATCCCACAAAATAAGTTAGGGTCTTGGGATAAACCTGGAGTTGACCATATTAGTAACACATAATATCAAACACTACATAAATCCATATTAATTTAACTTATCCTGCTTTTAAACCCATATCAAACAGGCCCTTATATTTTATATTTATTACACTTTATCACTAGTAGATCCACTAACAACACTTTTATCACTTTAGACAACTATCTTTTGAGTATTATTTTAGTCAACTACCTTTATATTTCATCCACATCACATTTTTCAGCTTTCTTAGTCTCCGCCCACACTAAAGTGAGGCTTTAAATTATGGACGGAGAGAGTATTAATTTCAAAAAAAAAAAACTAAAGAGATATTGGTACCAATCGTCCTGTCGTTGGGTCTGCCGCCATCATCAGCCATAAGCATTTTCAAATCATCACCAACTGCAAAAATTAGCAACAAGTAGTATTTAAAGTGAGCTTCCACATATAATTAATTATAATTATAATTGCATAATCTTTTTTGTTAAGTAGAGAGATGGATGATTTACTCGGTGACAAGGGATGCAGATGAGGCTTCGGACTTCCCAGCAAAATAATGAAGCACAAAAATATTGCACAACATCCTAACCTCTTGCAATCGATTTGACTAAAGCTCTTCGTAAATATGGGATCCATCATATTTGATTGCTTACTCTCTTTCTCATATATATATTAACAATTTATCAACGGTTAAGATTGCATTAGATGTTTTTCATCGAATGTGTTTCACGTTCCTTTGATTTTTAACCATATTTAGTGGGATCGTTATTTTCCAATTTAAGAATCATTTTTTCTTACGGTTTTGCATTCAGATTTCTTTTCCCAGCATATGGGTCATATGTCCCACAATTTAGTGTGTACCACCGTGTACCACTCTTAATTTATTATAATTTTTAATTATATTTTCTTCAATTTTATTTTATTATGCTTTAATATAATAAAAAGATAATTAACAAGGGTTTACCCATCCAATTAGGGTTTATAATTATTTTTTTTATATTTATTTGAATTAATAATTGATTATTTGGGTTAATTAAACAAAAGTTAGGGTATATAATTTTTTTTTAATTTCAATTTTTAGTGATAAATATTAATTAGAGTTTATAATATAATACTCCCTACGTCCCGCGAAGCGTGACTCACTTTCCTTTTTGGGTTGTCCCACGAAGCGTGACCCATTTCCTAAAATGGCAAAGATTAAAGATAATTAGGGATTCTAAGTAAACTTAATTAATGGGCTAATTAAGGACCCAATTAATGGCAGACAGCCCCCGAAACCCTAAAATGAGCTCATTTGGTTTTGGCCTCTCAAATCTCTTCTCTCTCACCCCAACAGCCGCTCCCCATCGCAGACTCAGATCTAGGGTTTGCTTCCGCCGCTCTCTCTTACGGTGGTTTAATGGTAGACAACGATGGGTGGGTTAACCCTCGCCTCACCCTCACCCCTTTCTCGCCCTATCGTCGGCCCTATGCAGCTCGCTCTCCCCGTCGCCCTATCGTTACCCCTCGCTGCCCCCCCACCGCGATTGTCTCTGCGAGCGGTGGGCTCACCGGCGGTGAGGCAAATGGGCATCCCTCGACCCCTCTCCTCGTCCTCGTTCCCGTCCCCAAGTGGAGGTATGGTAATTTACGGAGACCTCCTCACTCCTCCTCCGTCCCATTCCTTTCTCAGCCACCTCCTCTCTCCTCCTCCGTCCCACTCCATCGCCACCCCTCCCCGTCCACCGATCCGTATCGGGTCCGAGGTGGTCTTCAACCATTCGAGCTAGAAGCTGAATTCGACAGTGATGATGAGTATCCCGGTGGACTTGGGGTCGCCGGCGGCATGGAGGAAGCACGGTGCGAAACTGGAGAGGAGGTGATGTCGCCCATGGATTTCTCTCCTGTCTATTTTCCTTGGAAGCCGAGCACGGAGGAGTGGGCCGAGTGTGTTGCCATAGCCGAAAAACAGTGCAAAGATGAGGGTTTCTTATCCCTTGATGAGGTGATGTTGTTCTAATTGTTGTGTGTTGCGTTGAATTTGTTGTGATTTGGTGCCCTGAAGCATATATTGGTGCTCTGAATTGTTGTTGGTGGTGCTCTGATTTGTTGCTCTGAACTTGTTGGTGCTCTGATTTGGTGCTCTGAATTGTTGTTGGTGCTCTGAATTGTTGTTGGTGCTCTGAATTGTTGTTGGTGGTGCTCTGAACTTGTTGTGATGTGCTCTGATTTGTTGCTCTGAACTTGTTGTGATGAGCCTGATTTAGCCTGATTTGTTGCTCTGAACTTGTTGTGATGAGCCTGATTTGTTTTGAGGTGAAAAGAACAGATACTAAATATGACAAGAACAGATACTAAAAAGAGTAAAAATATTGCTTATGAGCTGCTACATATGTGCTCTGATTTACAAAATGCAGGTTAAACTATTGCTTATGAGCTGCTAAATATGTGCTCTGATTTACAAAAAAAGGTTAAACCATTGTTTATGAGCAACTACATATGTGCTCTGATGTACAAAATGCTACCCAAAAACTTAAGGTATAAGCTGATTAGTAACCTTCAATCTCATCTAAACCAAGGCTTTGCACTATTTCTGTGATTCCATCTTGGTTGCCCATCTCATTTAGGTAATCTATACACCCTTGAATTAACTCCACTGGGACTTCCAAGTTCTGTGGCAGTTGGTTCAACCTTCTAAGTGCATCTTTTCCCATGTGTGGAATCTTGTAACAATTCTGCCCCTTAAACTTCATGATTTCCATCATGCATCCCTGTAAACTAAGAAAAACAGCATTAAGAGTATGGGGTGATAGCTTCTCAAAAGAATCCACAACTGCCTTCAATAGTTCATCTACTGTTTTGCACGCAGTCTCAACTTGTAACGATTGAATGGCTCGGAACCATCCCAAGTCATTTACATTACAATCTGGGCTGTTTGGTGGCTGTTGTGTGAGTCTAATGTTGAAGCCTCCTTGACTAGCTGCCTTCCTGAAATCTGGATCATTATCTAGTATGTGAGGTCTTGCATTGTCTTGTTGAATGAATATATCTTTGCTAGCTCCCTCTGGCCACTTAGCCATTATGGCTGGTATGATCTGTTAATATGTCATATGCACTGAAATGGTGAGTTTTATGTGCTGATTGTGTGTTTTGTGCAATTCATTGCTAACAACAGATACTAAACATGGTAAGAACAGAAACTAAACATGGTATGATCTGTTAATATGTCATATGCACTGAAATGGTGAGTTTTATGTGCTGATTGTGTGTTTTGTGCAATTCATTGCTAACAACAGATACTAAACATGGTAAGAACAGAAACTAAACATGGTATGATCTGTTAATATGTCATATGCACTGAAATGGTGAGTTTTATGTGCTGATTGTGTGTTTTGTGCAATTCATTGCTAACAATAGATACTAAACATGGTAAGAACAGAAACTAAACATGGTATGATCTGTTAATATGTCATATGCACTGAAATGGTGAGTTTTATTTGCTGATTGTGTGTTTTGTGCATTTCATTGCTAAGAACAGAAACTAAACATGGTAAGAACAGAAACTAAACATGTCGATGATGATATTATAATCTGAGACAACATCACTAGATACATTTGCATTAGATTAACTGCATAAATAATCTAAGTGCGACAGCCGTACCTTGTTGATTAAACAATCTTTAATCACTTCTTTTGTGATTGACTCGATTGCTTTAGTCTCAAGTGTGCCAGCTTGTCTGTTCCTACTATTTCTCTTAGCTGGAACTTGGATGGTGAATGGAAATATACCTATTTTACCATCAAATAAAACAGTACCATTTTCTGCTATCAATGGTCTTGTTACAGCGCACATAAACATGATCTTGGTAATGAATTTCTTGCTTTTACATGTTCGGTGTGGCTCGGGCTCTCCGGGTGCTAAGTAGTATCTATGTGAACCTCGAGTAATGTAAAACCACTTCTCGTCTATATGCACGGTGTTATGCATATCTCTGAATTTGATTTTATTAAGAATCCTATCCAATGTTTTAAAGTACGTTTTGTGAGGCGAAACGTTTTTCGTCTGCCTCACGAGGCGTAAGTTTCGAAACGGGGTGAGGCGGAAAAAAAAACGGAATTCATAAACACACATAAATCATACCTAATATCATAAAACACATAAAAACATAACAAATATTCCAAAACACTTAAAAACATAACAATTATTCCAAAACACAAAAGTTCTTAACTACTAATAAGTTTTTTAAATCTTAAATTAAAGTCGAAAATCTTAACTGCTGCTCTCAGCTTTGTTCTGCTATCTTAACTACTAATAAGTTCTGCTATTAAAGTCGAAAGTCTTTGTTCTGCTATCTTAACTACTAATAAATCTTTAAAATCTTAACTGCTGCTATATGCTTTGTTCTGTTGTTGCCGTCTGTCTGCTCCTCAACTGAGAATCTGAGATGGCGAAGGGCAAGGCCAAGAGATGGAGAGGACAGGAGAGGAGGAGATGGAGAGCTTGGGTGGGTGCGTGCGTGCGTGAGCGTAGAGAATCCTAGGTTTTTTTTTATTTTTATAACTTTTTTCTCTAATTAAAATACTAATTACTCCTAAATTGTAAAAGCCCATTCAATTTAGGGCTAAATTTCATGAAGCCCATGAATTTTCGCAGCCCATACATACTCAATTAGGTAAGAAAACTCATAAATTTGACAAAGTGTAGAGGCGCACGCCTCGCGGTGTGAGGCGCCGCCTCACCGCCTCGGACCGCCTCGGCGAGATGGAGGCGCACGTTCAGGGGGGAGGGGGATAAACGGCGCTTGAGGAACGGGATTCTGCCGAACCGCTTTGAAACGGCGTTTAAGCGGCGTTTTTTTTCGTTTTTTAAAACATTGATCCTATCCAATTCTAAGGATTCAAGTGAGAATCGCAGCCTCAATAGCTTGTTGGTGGCTGTCAAATCTGGTTTTAGAGCACTTGTGTGTGCTCTGATTTTTCCAGTTTTCACCCACCTACCAATGGTGCTCTTACTGGTTTCTAGACCAACTGCAAGCTTCCTAATCGTGCCTCGCTTGGTGTATTCGAGATTTGATAGAACAGTCAAATCTAGATGAACTCGAGTTCTACGTTTTGTAGTAATCTTTCGACTTACACTGTGTATAACTTCACCTGCTTGATGTTGCTTTCTTGCAGCCCTCCACAGTCGAGTAACAGTGGAACGAGAGGTTGAGAATTTCTGAACGGCTTCAAGTATTCTGCCATGTTTCGGCTTCCCATCAATGCTGCCTTGGAGGATGAATTGCACCACTTGGTTTCTTTGTGTTGTAGTGAGATCTTTCACCATTTTAGCTTGCTAGGTTTTTTGGTTGTTAGCTTGTTATGTTTCTTTGTGGTGTAAGTTTCTTAAATAGACATGTAAAGTTTAGCTTTTGGTGGGAAATTTTCGCAGACTATGTAAAGTTTAGCTTTTGGTGGGAAATATTCGCAGACTATGAATTCACCTTGTACTGCCGCCAATTTTTATTTAAGGAATTTGAAACAATTTCAGTTTTTTGAACTTGTGTACTTGCTTTAATAGGTGTCAGAATTCGTGTACTTGCAGCCACAAATTCAACTTTAATATGTTCCAGTATTTTAATTATTTAAATATTTAATTAATTAACCATATTTGACTAATCATATTAATTAATTTATAAAGAAATTATGAAGATCAAATCCTCAAAATAAAAGGAATATTAATAGACATACTAAAAGCAATCCTTAAACACTTATTCACTTTATTAGCAAAGACACTTAAATCAATAAACACACTCTCCTTAATTCCTGTGCCGAAAAGAAATGGGTCACGCTTCGCGGGACGGAGGGAGTAATATTTTTTTATTTTTATAACAAACAATTATAAAATAGTAGTAATAAAGTAAGAGTGATACACATTAAATTGTGGGACAGAGGATCTCATCCGCTTTTCCAAGTCGGTCTCTCAACATTCCAAAATCGAGTTTATTGGAGCATTTTTTACAACCGTTGTTCTTCATGAACTTTTGACTACATAATTATTCAAAACTGTTTTTTTCATTGTTTAGTACCAATTTTAAGCTCAAACTACTAATCGCATACCTAATTCCTCACAAAATAAGTATCAAATAGCTAGGCCACACCAACAGGAAAAAAGTTAAATGTATGTTTATCACTTTTCACTGGAAAGTTTCAACAACTGCGCGCGTTCTTCGTATGGGACATGACATAATTTTATCTAAGAAAGGAGACTGAATCTAGGAAAATGATCTTATATGCTTTTGCTGTAGGATTCATAATGTATGTCATAACATGTACTGGGTCAGATATAACTTATGCGCTTAGCATGACTGACAGATTTTAGCAAAATCATGGTGAGAAAAATTGAAGAACTATCAAGATTATTCTTAAGTACCTCAGAAGGACTAAAGAATACTTCTTAGTCTATCATGGGCGGTCAGAGTTATCAATTACTAGGTATAGTGATCACTACAAAAAAACGTACGATTACCGACGACATTTTGCCGTCGGTAATAAGGCACGGCCGCCGGTGATAAAGGTTACCGGCGGCAAATCGCCGTCGCTAAACGGCTCGTCGGTAATGCCATTATTAAGTTATAATTATTAATAATCTTAGAATCTTACTAAGAATCTTGAATTCTTAGTAATACTCTTAGATTAGTGATGAGTGATGAGTAAATCACTAATGAAATTAACATTATTAAGTTATAATTATAAGTTTCTTAGATTCTTAGTAATAATCTTAGATTAATGATGAGTGATGAGTAAATCACTAATCAAATTAACATTATTAAGTTATAATTATAAGTTTCTCACTAACAATTTTGAATGCTTAGCAATAATATTAGAGTAGTGATGATTGATGAGTGAATCACTAATCAAATTAACATTCTTAAGTTATAATTATAAGATTCTTACTAAGAATCTTGAATTCTTAAGTAATACTCCCTCCGTCCACGAAATGAGTACCCATATTTCCTTTTTTGTCCGTCCACGAAATGAGTACTCATTTCCCTTTTTGGCAAGTGTACCCCACACAACACTTTAATCAATACACTAAAAAAGGTGGGACCCATATTCTATTCACACTACACTCAATATATTTCTTAAAACCCGTGCCATCCACAAATGGGTACTCATTTCGTGGACGGAGGGAGTATCTTACATTAGTGATGAGTGATGTGTGAATCACTAATCAAATTAACATTATTAAGTTATAATTATAAGTTTCTTACTAATAATCTTGAATGCTTAGTAATAATATTAGATGAGTGATGATTGATGAGTGGATCACTAATCAAGTGGATCACTAATCAAATTAACATTCTTAAGTTATATTTATAAGTTTCTTACTAGGAATCTTGAATTCTTAGTAATAATCTTAGATTAGTAATAATCAATGTTTAAATTTTCACTTGTATTTCAATATATATTTAATTTTAATGTTTTTGTATTATTATCTTTGACCAATTTATTAGATGATAAATGAAAAATAAAATAAAATAAAATAAAATAAATTAAAATTACCGACGGCGTTTTCCGTCGGTAATTGGAATTTGCCGTCGGTAATTAGCGGCAGAAAAATGTCGTCGGTAATTTTAGCCGGACGGCGGTGGTGCTATCGCCGGATGTCACCGGCGGTGGTGATTAGTGGCGGCCTCTTGCCGCCGGTAAATAGCGACGACAACGCCGTCGGTAATAAATAATTTGTATTTAAATTAACATATATTTAAATTAGCGACGGCACAACCGCCGCTAATTAGCGGCGGTTGTTTTGCCGTCGGTAATGCGCCGGTAATAGGCAAAAGGTGGGTCGCCATTTTTGCCGCCGCCGTGCCGTCGGTAATTGCCGGTGGCGGCTTCGCCGTCGCTAATTTTGGCCGCTATTTTCGCATTTTTTTGTAGTGGATGTTAGCTTTCAAATAGGCCATGATGACTATAAGTCACATGGTTTAGCTATGTCTTTATCCTCAATGGTGGAGCAACAAGTTGGAATAGTTCTAAACAAAGCACTATTGCCCACTCCACCACTAAAGCTGAGTATATTGTTGCATTTGAAGCTGCCAAGGATACTGTTATGTGTTAGAGTTCGTCTACGTATAGAAACAAGCACAATCCCCCGAAACTATCATATGATCGGTGAAATTAGAAAGTGGTTCGTGAAGGGATATTACATAAACTTCATATAAAGGCTTATTTACAAAATCCATGTATATCAAGTTCTCTACACAACTCAGTCTAGAAGTTTTGTGTATATTTTAATTTGATTATCGTTGATAATTGGGGCCTACAGGGTCACACTTTATGAGTTTATGTGTATTGTTGATTCACACAAAGGTGCAAAGGCAGTGCTTGATATTTAATCTACTGTTAGTACAAGTAGGAGATTGAAAGATATACATGAACTAGATTAAGATATATTTGAGACATTGTTTAATTAATATCTAGTTAGACTTTTGGATTAATTATTGTAAATAAAAGAAAGGCCCAACCTAATTTACCTAAGGTAAATAAGCGGCTACTATTCCTATAAGAGTATGAAAAGATTTTTTTTGTTGGACATGGGAAGTCATAGAAACACAAGAGAGAAAATACTTAGATCACTATAAAATTCAATCGAAATTTTTTAGCTTTCGAAGATTGAATCATACATCAGAAATTGTTCCAGCATCGAATTTGCATACACGTGGATACCTAGTAAATTCAACTACAGGAGTTGTTGTGATCGTTTACTACACAACAACTAACTTATCTCACTGTTGTGTCATTATCTCTACACATGATTCAATTACAAATCTAAATTTTATTTTATTCTTGATAATAATTTCCGCAGCATATCATTAGACGGTATCAAAATTTTCAAATTGTACTGATAAATTAATAATTTTAATAAAAAAATTTAAAAACCATGCCATGATAAATTCGAACACAAAATCTTTAATTTTAACCTTTAATTTTACGCAAAAACTTGCATGCGGGTGACCACATACGATGCGGCCACCCCCACTAAAGGTTTATATATATATTTCAAGAGAGATAATAAGCATAATTAAATGGTGGCGCAGTGGCATGAGGCTCATAATGCCTCACTTTGTGCAGGTTTCAAGTTCCGAAACCTCTAACCCCCTGTTTTTTTTTTCCTTTTTTCTTTTTCCTTTTTTTTTTTAACATTTTTGGGATTTTGTTTTTTCTTTTTTTTTTTCTTTTTTCTTTCAAGTTCCGAAACCTCTAACCCCCTGTTTTTTTTTTCCTTTTTTCTTTTTCCTTTTTTTTTAAACATTTTTGGGATTTTGTTTTTTCTTTTTTTTTCTTTTTTCCTTTTCCTTTTTTTTACATTTTTTGGATTTTCTTTTTCTAGTTTTGTTTCTTTTTTTATACCTTTTTTTTCCTTTTTTTTTCCTTTTTCTGTTTTTTTTTATTATTTTTTTTTTGCATTTTTTATATATTTTCTTTTTCTTTTCTTTTCAATGATTTCTTCTTTTTTTTTACTGTTTTTCTATTGCATTTTTTTTTAATTTTACAGTTTTTCTTTAGCATTATTTTATATATTTTGTTTTTTTATCCTTTCGGTATTTTCTTTATTTTTCGTTGGTTTTTTTTTATTATTTTTCTTTTGCTTATATATATATATATATATATATATTTGTGAAAAATGTAATATTTTTAAAATAGGGATTATAGCCAAAAAATACACGAACTTTGATAAAAGTTGCAATTTTCACCTGAACTTTCAAATTAGCCAAAATATACCTGAACTTATATTTTTTGTTGTAAATTTCACCTGAACTTGCAATGATTGAACTCCGTCGAGGTGAAATTTACAACAAAAAATATAAGTTCAGGTATATTTTGGCCAATTTGAAAGTTCAGGTGAAAATTGCAACTTTTATTATAGTTCGTGTATTTTTTGGCTATAATCCCTTTAAAATATTACATTTATTCATAACAATAATTACTTTTTATAACGACAATTATTACTTGAGGAAAATAACTAAAAGTATAAGTTCTCGTGAGTAAAAATAGCAATTATCGTGAGCAAATGTTTCAAAATTATTACATTTGTTTATGATAATTGTTACTTTTATTTATTAGACCTTGTACTTTTAATTAGTTGGTTAAGTAATTATTATAATAAGAAAAAGTAATTATTGATATGAATAAAAGTAGTGCTTATTTTTACTCATTAGAACTTATATATTTAGTTATTTAGTCAAGTAAAAATTATCCTACGAAAAAGTAACCATTGATATGATGAAAGGTAATATTTTAACAAGATAAAATTTCTTCACAATAATTTTTATTTTTATTCATAAGAACTTTTATTTTTAGTTATTTGTTAAAGTAATTATTTTTATAGCAAAAGTAAGTATTGATGTGAAGAAAAGTAATATTATTTTCACTTTCTATAACTTTTATTCTTAGCTATTTGATCAAGTAATTATTGTCGTAATAAAAAATAATTATTGTTACAATGAAATGTAATATTTTTAACTTATTACATTTATTAGGATAAATAAAAGTGAATATTTCTATTAGGGTTTAGTATTCATTATTTAGGGTTTAATATTCAAGGGTTAAGTTTTAGTATTCAAGGTTTAGGGTTTAGTATTCAGTGTTTAGGTTTTAAAAATATTGAATGATAGGTAATACTTATATTCACATAAGTATACATTTAAGTATGGAAATGTATATCTTAGGATAAATAAAAGTGAGTATTTCCATTAGGGAGAGTAAATATTTCCATTTGGGTTTATTAGTGAATGGCTAGGGTTTAGTATTCAGTGTTTAGGATTTAGTATTCCCTATTTAGGGTTTAGTATTCAGTGTTTAGGTTTAAAAAATATTGAATGATGGTTAATACTTATTTTCACATAAGTATACATTTAAGCATGGAAATGTATAAAATAAAAGTAAATATTGTCATTTGGGTTTATTATTGAATGTTTAGGGTTTAGTATTCAGTGTTTAGGGTTTACAAAATATTGAATGATAGGTAATACTTATATTCACATAAGTATACATTTATACACAGTAATGTATATATTAGGATAAATAAAAGTGAATATTTCCATTAGAGTTTAGTATTCATTATTTAGGGTTTAGTATTCAAGGGTTAGAGTTTAGTATTCAGTGTTTAGGGTTTAGTATTCAGTGTTTAGGTTTTAAAAATATTGAATGATGGGTAATACTTATATTCACATAAGTATACATTTAAGTATGGAAATGTATATCTTATGATAAATAAAAGTGAGTATTTCCATTAGGGAGTAAATATTTCCATTTGGGTTTATTATTGAATGGCTAGAGTTTAGTATTCAGTGTTTAGAGTTTAGTATTCCGTGTTTAGGTTTAAAAAATATTGAATGATGGTTAATACTTATTTTTAGGTTTAAAAATATTACCTTTCTTTATAATAATAATAATTACTTTTTATTATAACAATAATTATTTTTTAGTACAACAATAATCACAATAAATATAATATTTTTGAAACATTACATTTCTCCATATCAATTATTTCTTTTTATTATATCAATGATTACTTTTAATAAACATAAATAATAATATTATTATTTGATCAAATAAAATAATTATTATTGTAAGAAAAAGTAATTATTGATATGTATAATGCTTTATATTGAATGAAGGTAAATATTTATATTACCATAAGTATACATTTGTGCGACAAAATGTATATCTTATGCTTATTAAAAGTAAATACTCCTATTAGGGTTTAGTGTTCATGATTTAGGGTTTAGTTTACAGAGTTTAGGGTTTAAAAAATATAATACTTTATATTAAATGAAGATAAATACTTATATTTACAAAAGTATATATTTGTGCGAATAAATGTATATATTATGTTTATTAAAAGTAACATTTACTATAAACAAATATAATAATTTGGGGCGACGGATCAAATGGGCGCGGGTCCGGGTCAGGGTTGGAGCGCGGGTCGACCCGGCCGCATCCCATGCGGGTGCCCTCACCCAAGTCCACCTCTTAATTTTAAGCATCAGCACTCGTCAAATTTCAATATTTTTACTTGTTAGTATAGGGTGTGTGATGAAATTAAGAAACATGAATGAACGTAGTCTTTAGTAGAAAAGGTTTGTTGAGAAGATGAACCCACAATTATTGGTGGGTCGTATGAGAATAATTGTTGGTCAATTGTTTTTAAGATAAATACTATTTAATTATGAATTTTCTGTCTTTACATAGAGTAAGATACCATAATATGAAAATATGGTAGATTTGTGTTCTTTACACGTCGTTTACGATAATCCGCGGCAGCAAAAAGACAATGATAGTATGACATCTTTATTCTGAGTTGCCATATTGAATATAGTACATTATTTGAGTCAAGAACATTGTGCCCGATAAACATGGTATGACGACTACTTTTAGTGAATCATATTTGAGGCTCATTCCAAATATTCTCCTACATTTACGCACCAAAACTATCTGCAATCAAGTTTTTGATAATCTATGCAAATCTTATATACAGCCATTCTCATCGGAATCTCAATTTCGTAAACAAGGAGAGAGAGAGAGAGATGGACGGACACGAAAACAATACATCCTCTCTCAGCACTCCATTAAATAGTAGTTCAGAAAAGATTAAAGATGAAAATGGTTCGTTTTTGGAGGAACTCAGAAAGCAATTATGGCTGGCGGGGCCTCTGATTTCGGTGTCTCTGCTGCAGTTTTGTTTGCAGCTGATTTCAGTTATGTTTGTGGGCCATTTGGGAGAGCTCGCTCTTTCTGCTGCTTCCATGGCCACCTCCTTCGCCTCTGTCACCGGTTTTAGCTTGCTGGTAACCACTTCTCTCTCTCTCTCTCTTTCTTTTCTTACTAACATTAGAGTTTATCTTACTAACAAGGGTGGGTCAGAAAGGATTTATTTATTACATGTTCACACAGTAAGGGGGCGTTTAGTGAGTCATAGGAATCATAGGATGGAATAGATTATCAATTTATTCTATCATTCCCTAAAATACTATCTACACCTTGAGCTTTTAGATGAGATAGTGATTGAACAAATCTTGATCTCCAAATGTATATGTACTTGTGAAATTTCTCAATATCCATTTGTATAAGTATAAAATGATGTGAAGATGAGGCTGCATTGACATTGGTGGTGCAGATGGGCATGGCGAGCGCGTTAGACACGCTGTGTGGGCAGTCCTACGGAGCGAAGCAGTACCATATGCTCGGAATACACACTCAGAGGGCCATGTTGGTTCTGTTGCTGGCGTGCGTGCCCCTCGCTGTCATCTGGGCCAACACGGGTCCAATCCTCGAAGCATTAGGCCAAGATCCGGACATCTCTAGAGAGGCCGGAAGCTATGCTCGTTACATGATCCCTTGTGTTTTTGGATACAGCATCCTGCAATGCCAAGTCAGGTTCCTGCAGACGCAGAGCATCGTGTTCCCAATGATGATAAGCACCGCAATCACAACTCTGTTGCATCTCCTTGTGTGCTGGATTCTGGTGTTCAAGTCTGGACTTGGTAGCAAGGGAGCTGCTGTGGCTAGCTGCGTATCTTACTGGCTTAACGCGTTGCTTCTCGCTCTTTACATCAAGTATTCCTCGTCGTGCTCCAAGACGTGGGCTGGATTCTCGAGAGAAGCCCTGCACAACATCTTTGATTTCCTCAGACTCGGCCTCCCTTCAGCAGTTATGGTCTGGTCAGTTCAATTATCCAAACACTTTGACTACCGCTTGATCGCGTTGTGATTTTTGACTGAGCATTTGTTGCCGAACAGCTTGGAGAATTGGTCGTTCGAGATGATGGTTCTGCTCTCTGGTCTTCTTCCAAATCCGGCATTGGAAACATCTGTTCTTTCCATCTGGTTAGACTTTGGTGCTTCCTTTCTTCAACTTGCGCACTTCTCACTTGTTTTCTTGTCTCTTTCAGCCTTAATACATCTTCAACCGTTTGGATGATCCCGTTTGGGCTCAGTTCTGCTATCAGGTAAATCAAATATTTTATACAATCTTGAAGAATAGAGTTTACATATCAAAATCACCATTTTCATATTATATTTGATGAATGAAATGCAATGCAGCACACGAATAGCAAACGAGCTTGGTGGTGGGCGGGCACGAGCAGCACGCTTAGCTCTGCGTGTGGTGCTAGTAATGGCCGTGGCCGAGAGCACTCTAGTTGCGCTGGTTCTTGTATTGATACGCAATATGTGGGGATATGCTTACAGCAATGAGGCAGAAATTGTGAGCTACGTAGCAGCAATGATGCCCCTTCTTGCTACATCTAACTTCATAGATGGCCTCCAATGTGTTCTATCAGGTACCAACCACCACCCTCTTCGTTTTCAACCTATACATACACTTCAATTCCCATCGTCCCTATCTTATCAGATACTAGACACAGGAAGGGCCAAGGGGGGCTTAAGCCCCCATCAAACCCTTTTTTCTTAAATTTTATTCTTTTAAAATCGTCAAATTATTGGTATTGTATTGTACAATAGCTCCCATCATCAAATCAAATCAAATCATAAGAAAATTATCTTTCAGAAATCTCAAACATAACATTTAAAAAATATATATAATCCTACAATTAATTTTTTTTCTTCGTCTGCGTGTCAAAATTGGTGTCGTTGTGTGTAGGTGCTGTTAGAGGATGTGGATGGCAGAAAACGGGGGCGTGCATCAACCTCGGATCGTATTATCTTGTGGGCATCCCTACCTCCATCTTTTTAGCTTTCGTTCTGCATGTAGGAGGCAAGGTAAAGTTTCAAAGATTGTTATATGTATTTATAAGGCTAATTGCGTTTAAATACATAAATTTTTATCTAGTTTTGGTTTTTTCACATGAACTAAAGATTCGGCCTTCAAATATAGACATTCAATTGCTCTGATTTTGCACATATGGACACCAAGTGTCTACATGGCTTAAAACGGTTGATGTACTAAACCATGTTATTCGATGTCTACGCTAAATTAGCAAGTCACGATGACATTAATTTACCACTTCAGCTAAACACAATAGCATTAATTCACCGAAAATTGACAATCACATGAAAAAGCAGAATAATTGAAAGTTCGTGTATTTAGAGGCAGAATTTTTAGTTAAATGTGTAAAACTAGAAATAGATGAAAGTTTGTATATTTAGGAGGGTTTGTACTAGTTTGCTTCTGTATAGAAAGTTTATTTTGGTTGGATTGTTTGTAGGGTCTGTGGATGGGGATTATATGCGCTCTGGTGGTGCAAGTGATCTGCCTTTCGATCATCATGCTACGGACTAACTGGGAACATGAAGTAAGCTGCACTGATCAAATTAAAGAGTGATTGAATTTTGAGGAACTTCACTGCAGTTTTTGACTCATTGTTGCTGAATTAATTGTTTTTTTTTTTTTTTTGTGCAGACAAAGAAGGCCAGAGAAAGAGTGTATAACTCGACGATTCCAGTGGAGCTATTGTGGTGAAGATGCAGTCATAGAGTGTTTGAAGACATGAGCTTACAAGCGGCAATATCCTTTTTGGTGGATGTATTAAATCATGCTACAAATTGTTTTTTAGTCTATTTGAAATTTTGCTATATATGACTCGTGTCGTCCAAGTTATTTTTTGAAAGCAGCTTTGTTTATTAGCTTTTGGTCAAATATCATGATATGACAATTGGTCAAATATCAACTTCTAAACAAATATGTATATATATGGTTGTCATTTGGTTCTCATGGAGTATATAGTCAATTGGTCAAATATCAACTTCTATACACATGTGTATATATATGGTTGTCCTTTGGTTCTCATGGAGTATATAGTCGCAAACTTAGGGGGTGTATTAGTTCAAGACTTTAATAGATTTCTGTAGACTTTTAAAGTGTGGGTGTATTAGTTCAAGACTTTTAAAAGTCTATGAAAATATGGGTGTATTCGTTCAAGACTTTTAAAAATCTATGAAAATATGGGTGTATTCGTTCAAGACTTTTAAAAGTCTATAAAAATCCGGGTGTATTCGTTCAAGACTTTTAAAAGTCTATAAAAATCTGGATGTATTCGTTAATCTATGGACTTTAAAGTTGGAATGACTTTTATTGATTTCGTTGAAAAAATAAGCATGAAAAAATAAGCATGAACAACTCCCCGCGCTCGCTGGGTGCCAGCGCCCGCAGCCGCTGGACCCAGCGCTCGCGTGAACCCGGATGCCAGCGCTCGCTGGGGCGCATCTCCTCTCCTTGAAGCCAGCGGTCGCTGGGCTTCAGCGAGCGCAGAGTCTCAAACGCTCGCGGGGCCTGCAGCGCTCGCGAGGTCTCCACATCCGCTGGCTTTGTGGATTTCAACTCCGAGAAAATCACGACAAATTCTTGCTAATTCATTAAAAATCCGACCAAGAATTCATTCAAAATCATGAAGAATTCGTGAGAGTTCTATAGACTTTTAAAATCCACGGACTTTTAAAATCTACATAAGTCTTGAACTAATACACCCCCCTTAAATTGCACATATGTTCTGGTGGAGACGTAATAATACAATACGTGGCAGAAATCTTCAAAGATAAAAAATAGAGGTGTATTATATCCCTTAAAAATATAATATTTTAGGTGCATTTTTAATATACATAATATTGAATGTAACATGCATGAACAATTCTTGATCTATTATCCTAATTTACTGTTAATCTTTTTTCTTCTTCTACGATATGTTCATCTATTGTGGGTATTGTAATTGTTATGTCTGAATGCAGAGGGTATAAGACGGCAATGGTGGCGGCGTGGTGTTGTTAATGTCGATCGAAGTTGTTGCACAACATAGTGTTGTCGATGTCGATCAAAGCGGGGATTTTTTTTAGTACATAACATATACTTGTGCGAATTTAAGTTGTATAATGTTAGACCATCTTTAGCGACGCTCGCGGAGCGGGCGCGCGCTTGGCTCGCACGAGCCTCCTGCCACTACTGAGCCTAGCTGGTGCGAGTAGCGCCCATAAGTGCGCTTCGGGCGAGTGAGGAAAGAGAGAGGGGCGCGTCCTCTTCACGGTCCAATTAGATTTTAAACCCAATTAAAAAAAATCGCCAAAATTTTGGGAAACGAGATATGGGGTTCACTGTAAGATGGGGCTCGTTGCTACAGACCCAGTGGCTCGGACGGATGCGGCCCACCTGCGAGCCCGAAAGCTTGGCTCGTGGTTGTGGATGCTTTTAAACCCTAAATCTATAAGTATGCTCTTTCTATATCTCTCCTCCGAAATCAGCATTGTTCTTTCTATTTTTCTATTTCAAATCGATGTTGTTATTTCTCTTTCTCTATTACAAATTGACGTTGTGCGGCTAAGTCACTCGTTGGAACGAGTTGTTTGAAGGAAAATAGAGACAAGGAAGAAGTGGTGGCGGCCCTAGATCTAGATCTATTATTTCTCTATCTCTTCCCCCAAATCAGTTACGTTCTTTCTTTTTCTCTATCACAGATCAACGCCGCATAGCTAAGTCTGCGTTGGCGCGAGCTGTTCAACGTCAAAGGTTCTTCCATCGAGATCCCCATCGGTGCTTCTTGAGACTCTAACGTTACTTGTGATTTCAGGTTGTTAGTGTCTGTCGATCTAGACATGATTAACATCACTTTCGTAATTATTGGATTTATCTCCAACCAAAAACAAGAGAAAGAAATAAATCGCATGCTCAATATTAATAGGAAGGAGAGAGAAAATAAAAGGTTCTAAAATTTCAATGAAGAAAGATAAGATAAAACATTTTAAATTTTAAAGTTTTCATAACTTCGTTTTAAATTCATTTTTTATAGTTTTTATACCATATTAAATATATTGTTACGAATTTAAATTTTAAATATATATTAAATAGTTTTTATGAATTAAATTTAACAGTGTTGAGAAAATAATCAAAAGAAAAAGAAAAGAATAAGAGAGAGAAAATTGGTAGGAGAAAAGCAAAAAACAATGAGAGAAGAGAGAGAAAAATGATACGAGTTTTAAAAAAAAATTGATAGATAATATATTGAGTGAAAATGAATGGTTGTGGTTGAATTGATTGTAGGGTTATATAAAAATGAGTGATTGTGATTAAAATGAGGCCATGTCCCAAAATAAAATTGATACTTTCTTATGAAAATTTATGGGATGAAGGGAGTATAATATATGAATTAGTTTAATATTAATTTTAATTAAAAAAAGGGGGTAATTGCCCCTAAATACATTACATTTTCCCATTATCTGAAATTGCACATCACCTTTAAAATCCGTCTCATAATACATAATCTTTCTTTTTCTTCTGGAATTGCACATGGTCAGCCAACCACCAATCGGAAAAATGATGTGGATGCCGAAAACGCAACATATACACGCCGGAAAAAAAAAATTAATTGATGTGGCAGCCATGTAGGATTTTTTTTTTTTTTGCTATTAAATTCGAATTTCCAGAATATATAATTAAGGCATTAATTTCCCAAATCCCCAATTTTTCCCTAAATCCCCTAGTACGGACGAATTTTTATCGGCTTGCGCCGAACCTGATGGTTGGCCTCCTGACATCATTGATCGCAATATTCCCTCACTAGATCCCACGAAAACAACAATTTCCCATCGCCCCTACAATTATACCATAATCAACAACATGACAACAATAAATGCATTTAAACCAGCCAAAAAATGATTATATCAACTAAGTTTTCAGCACAATAGACCCTGGATAAAGAAAGCAACTCACGCCAAATGCATAATGAATAATTCAAATTGCCAGCTTGTTCGCTTTAATTGAGTTTTTGGAATCTATGCAAATTAACAATTGATGTTAGGGGAAAGATCGCAATCTAAGTTATATCACCGGCGACACGTTCGTCTCCCTGCCTGGTTCGTCCCGTGCGCCAGAGCCTTGGTCGCCGGTTCGTCGCCTGCGCTGGAGCCTTCGTCGCTGATTCGTGTTGGTGTAATCGCTAGAGCAAGTGTAATCGCCGGAGCTGGAGCCTTTCTTGGTGTTGGTGTAATCGCTGGTGCTAGGGCAATGTGGAGCAGATCGAAATTCAATTCTAGATGCTAGGGCAATTGTAAAAAGTGGGAAATTGTAAAATTAGGGAATTTAGGGGAAAATTGGAGATTTGAGAAATTAATGTCTTAATTCTATATTCTGGAAATTCGAATTTAATAGCCAAAAAAAATTATAATTTCCTACATGGCTGCCACATCAATTAATTTTTTTTTCCGGCATATATATGTGGCGTTTCCGGCATCCACGTCATTTTTTCGGTTGGTGGTTGGCTGACCATGTGCAATTCCAGAAGAAAAAGAAAGGTTATGTATTATGAGGCAGATTTTAAAGGTGATGTACAATTCCAGAAAATGGGGAAATGTAATGTATTTAGGGGCAATTACCCCTTAAAAAATTATATGCCCTTTTGTATGGATTTATCAACCCTAATAATGAATAAATCTTTAATAAAAGTAAATTTAAATAATTATATATTCTAATTGAATGAAATAAACCCTAAATAATAACCACAAAGTTAAACAAAAGGGTAAATATCATATTAAACCTCAAACTATACCCACTTTATTAAAAATGTCATGAATTATAAGTAATATTTTTAAAAACTCAAAATTATTATGTTTGTATCAAAAATATCCTACGTCTATTTTTCAGTCTCCGGAATCATAACATGGCTAGCCGGATGCCACCGTATAATTTATATTTTATTTTTTGTAAATGACATGGCACAAAATGACGTCGTTATTATCATATCATTTAAAAAAACTTAAATCCACGTTCGACAAACTGACTTTCAACGCGATTTGAATCAACTAATGTGACACAAAACGATGTCCTTTTGTGCCATGTCATTTAAAATAATAAATTATACGGTGACATCTGGCGAGCCACATCATGATTCTGGGGACCGAAAAATAGATGCATGATATTTTTGATATAAATCTAATAGTTTGAAATTTTTCAAAACATTTTTTTTATAATTTAGGACATTTTTTATCAAATAGATATAGTTTAGGATTTAATATGATATTTAACCTAAACAAAATCATAAGAAAATGAAATGGAAGAAAAAAAATGAAAGAAAACCAAAAATATTGAAAGATAAATCCTAAACTGGATTTCAAGTTACTGTGAAATCAAATTTGAAACCCGCGTAATATGGGTTCGAATATGAGACTTTTATCCTCCTCAAACATGAACTCCCACTAGTTGGTCACGTAGTTTCAATTCTTTTACTTAATCAAAGTATTACACATCTTTGATTTTGGTCAAATACGGCGTCTTATTTGTGAGGATTATGATACAACTAGGCATTTAAGTATTGAAAGTAACATGTAAACAGAAATAAAGCAGAAGGTGAAGCAGTGAAGAAAGGAGGAAGAGACATAATTAGTTGTTGATGAATCCAAAGATGGGAGAAGTGAAGGTGCTTGGCTTATACTCAAGCTTCCCATGCGCCCGAGTTTTGTGGGCTCTCAAACTCAAAGGCATAACCTACCAACTCATCCAAGAGGACTTGCTCAACAAGAGTCCTCTCCTCCTGCAAATGAACCCTATCCATAAGAAAGTTCCTGTCCTCATACACAACCACAGCCCCATCATCGAGTCTCTCCTCATTCTTGAATACATCGATGAAACGTGGAACGCCGCCTACTCCTTGATGCCCCGGGATCCATATCATCGCAGCCTAGCTCGTTTCTGGGCTAAGTTTGCTGACGAAAAGGTAAATGTTTTTTCGAGCTACAAAATTTCGACTCTTAACCCCTTTTTTTAGTTTGTGTGTTGGGCTAGATTGACATCTAAATCAAATTCAAGAAAGAAAGAAAAAAAAAAGGTGTGTATGAAATCAACATATGTAAAGCTTTAAACACTGAATATGTCTCAAGATTCTGAGAGAACTGTGATCCCTATTTGAATGAAGTTTATTTTTATTGAGATATCCACTAGCTCTGTTTTATAGTAAATATTCCATTATTTACTAAGACGAATAGGAACTTACTTTATTCATATCCTACTGAAAAGATAGGATTGGTGAAATTCCTTTAATGAAGATAAAAATCCATATAGTAATATTATATATATATATATATATATAGGGAATATATATCACGTTCTTTGACTTGGCTGATATTTTTTGAGGACAAGGAAATTAAGATACTCTGATATTCAATGTAACAACTCTTTCAGTGTCCAAAAATATCTTATAGAGAATTTTTGTTATTGTAATATTGGGGTTGGAACTGCAAGTAATGCTAGCTAAAGTTTGTCATAACATCTAAGGTTGTATGTCTATCTAAATCACAGGTTGTTGTAAGCGTATTCGAAGCCATGAAACTGGAAGGGGAAGAAAAGGAGGCGGCCGTCGTTGCAGCACAAGAAACACTGCAACTTTTGGAGAAGCAGATTGAAGGGAAGAAGTTTTTCGGAGGGGAGAAGATGGGGTACCTGGATTTAGTGGTGGGGTGGATAAGCTTGTGGCTTCCGGCAATGGAACAAGTCGGAGGAATGAAGCTACTCGACTCAGAGAGGTTCCCTTCACTCTGTGAATGGACTCACAACTTCGTGCAGGTTCCCGCCATCCATGAATGCCTTCCACCCAAAGAAAACATAGTCGACTACTTCCAGGGTGGCCTCAACTATCTGCGTTCGCTGCAAGCATCCAAGACTTAAGAGGGTATTTGGTTCAGCTTATAAACTCCTTAAAACAGCTTATAGTTGTTGTCTCTTGCACTTTTACTGATATATTTAGTACAATAAGTAGTGGGAGACTTGCGTGTTCACGATTCACGTACCGTTGTTTCCGGTTACTCTAGGCCGGCCCGTAACTGGCCCTTCTACAGTTTTAGACTGTAAGGGCCCGAAACGCCGGTTATTTGGTTCAACTGGCAGTTCCGTCAGTTTCATATGTGCTTAAAAGCTACTTTAAAGTTGCATGTTGTACTTTCTATAACACAAGTTTGCAATGATGATAGATGGGAGTAATTTAAGGTACTACAATCATTTCTTCAGATTTATTTTTTAGGCGATTTCTTCAGAAAATAATACTCCCTCCGTCCACGAAATGAGTACCCATATTTTCTTTTTCGTCCGTCCACGAAACGAGTACCCATTTCCCTTTTTGGCAAGTGTACCCCACACATCTCTTTAATTAATACACTCAAAAAGTGGGACCCTTAAACTATTCACACTACACTCCATACATTTCTTAAAACCCGTGCCGTCCACAAATGGATACTCATTTCGTGGACGGAGGGAGTACTAGTGTAGATCTCCATTTTTTTCCTGCTAGCATGAAACTTGACATTTATGTCATGTTGGGTAGGACTCTAAGCAATTACAGTGGCTTATTTGGTGTTCGTCAAAATCTTTCTAATCCATATAATTCGAGTTGAAGGCTCAAGCGGAATATCCAGTTATGCTCATACAATCATTGATTAACAAAGCCTTCAAGTTTTATGTTCCTTCTGTTATGCCAAATGTCGAGGTCTATTGTACCTTTCAGGAGTGTTGGGTACTCGAGATTACTTGAGATTGAATTGGCTTACGTTTACGTAGATCAACTTCGTCATAGGGGGAGGCCAAGATTCACAAGACTAGTCTTACGTGCACTATCTTGAGACTAAGAGAGTGTTTGGCTGAGCTTATAAACTCCTCAAAACAGCTTATAAGTTGTTTAGGAGCTTATTTTGCCAAACACTTTCTTTGGCAAAATAAGCTCGTAAACAGCTTATAAGCTCCAAAAGCTTATAAACTCTCAAAAAAATAAGTTCATCTGCCCCAACTTATTTTTTTATAATCTCATATGCAACAATCATTTTACAATTATTATTCAACTATAATTTATTATTTTTATCATATATTTTTCTTCGATTTTCTCTCTCTAAAAAAATATTTTCTCTCTCTAGAAAAAAATTCTCTCTCAAACTTATAAGCCTAATTATCCAAATACTTTGACAACTTATAAGCTCCTAAAAATTACATCTTATAAGCTCCAAGAGCTTATAAGCTCTTTAAAATAAGCTTAGCCAAACACCCTCTAAGTATAGGGTCAAGTCTACCAAACCGAACAACTTATCACGAGAGTAAATCATGTCTAATCCACCAAACAGAACATCATACCTCAAGACTCCTTAACTCGCACCAACATGTATTAACCTTGGTGAGTGCATAAACCTTGAAAAGTAAGCTTTGGTCTTGTTGTAGTCATGTGAAGAAGACTTCCAACCAAACTCCAATATTGAGTTGCGTCTGTCATAACTATCCTTATAAATCTTTTGGAACATGACCACAACAACTTGTAATTTTCAGTATCGTCAAGATATCTATCTCTATGTCGTTATGCAAGAACAGAGAGCGATAAATAAAAGACATATGAGGAGTCTTTCCAGCTGTTTGAAATCAAAGAGGTTTCTGAAACAGTTCAATAAACTGACACAAACCTGCAGTGGTATCGAAAATTTGACATATACAAGATGCATTTGTCAGGCTAAGTTATAAGTCCGGTAGTTTTCTTCCTGTTTGCGGAATGAAATCACAGGCGACTATGATAGGAGATCACATAAATCAGATTTCAAGATCAAAACCAGAACACGGAGGAATGAAATGAGCAAATCAAAAGAAAACAAATAAGGTAACGCGACAGATTTAATCTTCTACTTGCATTTCTCTTTTATGAACTAATGCAAAAAACTTTAGTAAGATAGAAAATGTATCTTAGCAGGTTATTTCTATACAGCAAGAAACCTAGAAGTATAATGCATCAGTAGGCAACACGTTTACAGCGGACCCAAAACGCAGTTCCCCCACTTCTGCCACGGGCAACAGCAATTTCCTCATCAATATAGAACCAAATGAAAAATGGATCTGAATTGTTTGGCTCCCTTTCATCATCTCCTTTAAAACTAACCTCAAATGGATTAAGAGGGCCTACTTTTATCCGGATTTTTTCAAATATGAATGCAAGTATTCTTTTCTTCCATGATAACCTGCCCTCAAAGGTCAGTGATCCAAGAGGCCCAAGATAAACTCCATTCTCAATCCTCTTTCCCTAAAATAGCATGTCGAAAAAATATTCATACACCAGAGTAAATATTCAGGTTAACTAAAGTATGCTAGTATCATTATACATAGCGATATGGATAATGCTAAGCATTTCGTGAAATATTTATGTAGAGTATCTTGTTACTAACTTCCACACTTCTCATGCTTCCGTAATTTCTTGAATTGTCAATTTGAGTGTTTAACTAGATTATATAAGAGAGCCGCCTTTCTCCTATTCTACAAGAATACACCTAAATTTGGTCAAACAATTTATGCTACAACAGCATCCTTAAAGGCCACCTAAATTAATCGACAAAGAAGCTGAGGATATAATAACATCCATTTAAATAGAAACTTCATTGACATATTCGGTCTCTAGGTTTTGATCATATTTGCAGCAAACATATCTCAGAAAAGAACATTTACCACCCAGTCTATGACAAACTTCGTTTTTGTTGGAAGTAAAGCTCAAATATCAGCAACAATACTATCTAATGTCAATAAATGTTCCCTACGGGTTTTTGTCCATATGGGTTTTAACGAGGCCCACCCCACCATTTCCTCTTGGTTGGGTTGATCTGGAGATTGGATATGGACTTTGACACAGTTTTCAGGCCCTCACATACTTTCTCCTTATCATTTAGTTTGTATGCATTATTCTCACTTACTTAGTATACCCCCTCCCCACTTGATTTACCTTGTACAGGTATCAAGTTATATCCCTTGGGTATGCCTAACTACTATGTAATTTGTTAGAGTTTAAGTTATTGATTTATTTATTTCTCAAAAAAATAATAATAGTAATAATAATAAATAAATGTTGTGATCAAAAGGAACTATGTAAACCTAATCTAAAGCAGAGCCAGCAAATATAATCCGTTGGTCATTTAAAAGACAGCAGACACAGGTAAGCTTTAAAAGAGTCCAGAAACTCACGGCTGCATCAAACCTCTGAATGGCTGTGATCGGGAAATATCTACCACGTGCTAGCTTCTTCTGCCGGTTATCATATCAGCACCAAAAGGAAAGAAATGTGAGCCTACGAGATAAAGTAAGCACAGAACAAGTGCATCATGAGTGCATAAAAGTAACAATAACCTCGGCAGTAAAAACAAGCATCCAAGTCCTTCCTGGTGACTCCGTTCCTCCAAGAGTTTGAAGGAACCTGGAGGGATCGAGCTTTGCTTTCTCAATCACAGTGAAAGCATTCAGAATCTCTTCTTGTGGAACTTTTCTTGTCTTGGCTGCATTCTTAAGCACTCTTACACACTCCTCTACTTCCTGATCAACAGAAGCTCGAGTATTTCATGACTACCCATGATTTGTGCAAGCATGAATACAATGTGAATTGAGCATTGAATCATAGAGAAATAGAAACTTCAGTCCGGAATAAAATTGCACATCAGCATAACATTTTTCCGAACAAGAATTTCAGATTCCAAATGCACTCTAAAGAAAGATTCTGAAGAAGTTTCAAGAATATGTTCCATCTCATGGTTATTTCTGAAATAGCCATTAGGACTTTGCACACAATCTGAGGCGCTAGAAGTGTTAGCTGCTGCTGAAATAGCCATTGGGCAAACTACTGATGTCAAGTATCACATTGAGGAAAATCTAACACATGTATTTTGAGCTTGAAACTTTCACAAAATGATGCTTCACTTTTGGGTTATTAACTACTAATCTCAAATGATGCTCTAGCAAGCACTAGGTAAAAGGAGAGGTGAAGGGTGTTTCCCTTGCGAGAAAAAGCAGTTTGCCAATATAAGCCGACATGGTGCTCTCCTTTGCAAGGTCCTTCCATTCAAGAATGTGACAAAGTATCGAATCTAAAAGGACTCGTTGTTTTGAACCCTTTTCATTCGCTTGTTTGGTATGGGTAGGGCTTAGGGTGTATAAAAGGATTCGACATGGTGCTCTCCTATGACACCCTAATATCTTGTTTGGTACAAAAGACATGGCCCTTTACAAATCAAAAGCTTGAAAATACTCCCTCCGTCCCATAAGAGTGTGAATTTTTTTCTATTTTGGGACGTCCACAAGAGTGTACATTTGCCATTTTTGGACACTACGTCATCACTAACTCCTTATTTCTTACTCTTACTTTATAATGGATCACTTTCTCCACTCCTAATACACTCATCTAACATTTTTATTAAACATGTGCCACCAAAAGTGATGCACACTCTTGTGGGACGAAGGGAGTATTATACATGTTTTTGTGATTTTGTATAGCAGCTCTCAAATGGTATACATAATACAAATCATAATTATTGAACAATGGATTCCATATGACAGATATTTATTAATACATTGTGCCAAACATGATATTAATGCTGTATAATAATTAATAAAAGACATCAGAATCATATCATATCTTATCCTAAACTGTGTGCCAAACGAACCCTCGTTTAAAACGGATGATCTCAAATTCACAAATTCATATAGTCAGACTTGTTCACAGTTAAGACATTTTGACCTTGGACTCTCTTCTCTATAGATGATATATTTTACTATACTTGGTACTGAAATTCACAGTCAATGTAAATTAGATTTCTTGCACAAAATCCTTTCCAAACTAACATAAGAGATTACAGACTAATGATCAAGGTCAACAAAACTGAGAATTTCTGTGATTCTTTTCTACTTAAATAATTCACTCCAACAAAATTGCTGCATGCTCGAGATTCTCTCAAAGTCCAATAAGACAATCAACATTGTCTGTGAAAATATATATAATACGTCTTATTTTCTTTTGTTCTAGAGCACATAATTTCTGTGGAAACAAATTCTGGAAACTGGGATTGCAAATGGAAATATAAAAAGCTATCAACACCAACAAGGAAACACAAACCCATTACTAGTTTCTGCAAATCAAAAGAACGTAAAAGCAATTAATATACCTTATCGAGTTGTGTTTGTTCCTCAACGAGAACTGATGGCGCGCTGGAGATTTGGGCCCCGTCATCGAGAGTAGCTCTGATACGTTGTATACAGGAGAATCTGAGAGTAGTTGTTCTGTGAGGAAGATTAAGGTTGAAGGGTTTGTGAAGAGGGCGGATTGAAGGTGCGAGGGAGTGAGAAGGAGCAGCAATGAAGCAATTGGAGGGAGAAGAAGCCATCTATCCGTTGGTGTTGGCCACACAGTCAATATCTCCATTTTTTCCATTTAAAATACCATGCATTTTGGGTATTTTTTATTTTTTTTGAAAGTACTCCAATACCGAAATAGAAAGGATTTGGGCTCTATTAAACCCACTAATTAAAATGGGTTAATTGCCGGAAAAACCATATACTTTTTCGAAATTTAGTTTTTTCCCATGACAAAAAAAAACCTGAACAAAAATCCATGAATTGAACAATTTATTGCATTTTTCCCCGCGTCTATTTTCCGGCGATCTCCGATGGAGGTCCGATCCAACATGGCTGCCACCTAACCTTAATTTTCCACCTCACCCTAACACCTAATTTTCCACCTCACCTCAACCCAAAACCCTCACAGCAGCCCTAAGCATCGAAAATTCTTCTCTTCTTGCGATTTTTTACAGATTCCATAGCTTTCAACCTCAGTACAGTGGTCTTGTAATACGGCAATAGCTTAGGATCCACCCATTTCCACATGCCACAATCGTCCTATAATACTACATAATTATCAACAAGATCAACCCAAAACACAAATATGCAAAAAAAACACCAACCTTTACATTGCTACAACAAAGGAATCGCCGAAACGGATTTTTCTCGGTGTGAGATACACGAAGGACGGCTGGTATTCGACATCCACATTGTGCAGCCGGTTGCAAAGCTCTTGAATTCGAGCTTTCGGACATTTTGCTCGAAGAACCCTAACCGCGACTCCAAATGTTTCCCAAATCCTAATTTCAGATTTTCTAATTCAACTGTCAAAAAATCATGAAACGACGTCGTTTAATTAAAATTAAAACAACGTCGTCTCGTTCAATTGTCGGCGATGACACGCTGGAATTCTGATTGCCACCTCGGATTCAATTTCGCCGGAAAATAGACGCGGGGGAAAAATGCAATAAATTGTTCAATTCATGGATTTCTGTTCAGGTTTTTTTTGTCATGGGAAAAAACCAAATTTCGAAAAAGTATATGGTTTTTCCGGCAATTAACCCAATTAAAATTGGGTGATTCTGTTCATAGCCATTAGTAAATTATCATAGTTTTTTTTTATAACATTACTTCATTATGTAATACCATCATTAATTACACGAATTCCATTTTGGATTGTCCCAGCTTAAATAACACGTTTCTATTTTAGGAAATAATAAGGGGTCACTTAAGCTTTAATTAATTCACTAATTATCTCCCTAAATAAACTCTTCCCTAATTTCGCCTCATTTCTCTCTCTCTCTCTAAACTTACGGCTCCTCCATTTCTCTCTACCTCTCTTCTCTCCACCATCTCCTAAACCCTAGCGCCGCCTCCACCCTCCAGTGCCTCCACACCCTCACCACCTACACCCTTCACCGTCTCCACACCCTCGCCGCCTCAACTCTTCGATCCAAACTCAAGCTTGTCCGGATCGAAACCCTTGAGGACGATTCCCTGCCTCCACCGCCTCTGAGTCTAGCGTCGTCGTCGCCTCAACTATTCGAGCCCAAACTCAAGCTTGTCCAAATCAAAACTCTTGAGGACCTCCTGCAACGGCGGCGTGAATCCCTCCTTCCACTGCCTCTGAATTTAGCGTCGTCATCCCCTCCACCTCCACCATTGCACCATCGACCACCCCCTCAAGTTCCAGATCCTCTAGGTTTGGGATATGATTCTCGTGTTTGTTGATTTTTATTGGGTTTGTAAGCAATTTTAATTTTTGTTTTGTTGATTTGATTATAGAAATTTTGAATTTCGATCTTGCTTGGAATTTGGCTCTGGAATCTTATTTAGTGAATTTGGTTATTGTATTTCGATTTTTGGTTCTGGAATCTGTTGATTTTTGGTTTTGGAATTTGTTGGAATCGTTGGTTCTGGAATTTTAATTTGTCGATTTTTAGTTCTGGAATTCGTTGGAATCACCTTCGAGCATCCATTGCGTTTGCCCGCTTCCACCGCCTCCCTAAATCTTCGGCGAACGGCAGCTAGAAGCTGTCGTCGTCGCCTCTCCTAAATTTCCAATCTGCGTTTGAAATAAAGTTCTTTTTAATTAATAAAATAAGAATAGTTTACAATCCTTAATTGTGGGGAACACACACATTTATTCCCTAATCTTGTTTTTCTTAATCTCCGAGCTCAAAAGCAATGTCTCATAAATAATGGGACGGAAACATTGTATTGTATTAAAATAATAAATAAAAATTATTTATATTATATTATAAAAACACATAATCTTTAATTAACTAAAGGATTTTTACTATTTAAAATAGGGGTGTAATAATAATAATAATAATAATAATAATAATAATAATAATAATAATAATAATAATAATAATAATAATAAAGCAATGTCTCATAAATAATGGGACGGAGGGAGTAATTAACATTGTATTGTATTAAAATAATAAATAAAAATTATTTATATTATATTAAAAAAAGAGCAAATATATAAAACTGGCCACTTTCATATTGTAAAGATAAAAAATGTCCACTAAGATAAAAATGATAAAAACTATCCACTTTGTAGTTGAAAAGACGTAAATGCCCTCAGCCTAAAATCCTAAATTCACGCCTAAAACTTAAGCTGTGAATTTCGCAGGTCTTTATTCAAACCTTCAACCACATCTTCAAATCTTCAAAACTGAATCTTTAAAACTTCAAATTGGAATCTTCTCCTCTGCTCCGGTGGTGTGCGGCACTTCGTTCGCCGTGAGCTTCGCCGCCGTTCAACTCTTTCTTACCGACTGTCGCGTCGTTTTTTTCTGTGAGCTTCCCGGGTCGTTTTTATACTGGAGCTGCGGCACGTCGTTTTTTGCTGATTTTTCAAGGTTCAATCATTAAACTTCGTCGATTCTCCGAGTTTTTTTGTTGTTTGTTAGTTTTTTGGTGATTCTCCGGCGTCGATGGTTGTGTTTGTTACCATCGCCGCTGTCATTGCAGATTTTGAAAATTTTTGATTTTTTTTCGTTTTGATCGTGTTACCTTGATATCTTCGTTTACTGTTATAGATTTGTTGTTAAATTTATCATACTCTTATGTAATTGCTATTATTTATCAATTTCTACATTTTGGTTAGAGGTTTTCGAATGTATTGTTTATGAATGTTCTTCAATTCACGTTTAGGGTTACGAATTCACGACTAGTGGTTTCAATTCACGACTGTTTTAATTTTTTGTTGGAAGTAAGTGAATTCACAATTAGGGCTTCTTGTGTATTGAGGACTGAGTGTGGTAGTGAATTATATATTCACAGTTTGAATTCACAACCGTAATAATTTTGGTTGTGAATTCAGGAATAGGGCTGGTTGTGAAATATATATTTAGTTGTGAATTATCTGTTTTGGTTGTGAATTTACTTTTTCAGTTGTGAATTTTTTATTTTTGTCTTTTATAATTAATGTATTATTAATTATATTTTACTGTTTTTGTTTTACAGATGAGTCAAGTTGGGATTATTATACATTATGGTGGTGAATTGGTGAATGAAGAGTATATTGGAGGACAGAGGCGATTGCACTTGATTCAGCATTGTGGATCACAGTATTCCAGCTTGACTAGTTATATCCACTTTTTAGTTGGAGCTGATTTGAACTCGTCATCGTATGTGCTTAGTTCTGTTGTTATCGGACCTGATGGAGATAAGATTTTGATGAATCTTATGAATGATTTAGATTTAAAGTATGTTGTTGATAATTGTGAAGTTCCGAAAGTTTTTGTGACTGTTGCACCTATTTCGTTGGCTCGACCTTCTGTTGGACGTGAGTGTGTTGATGATAATTTGAATGAGAATTTGAATGATGGTGATTTTAATGTTGATGATGTTGAATTTGTTTCTGACGACGATAGTCTTGATGATGAGGATGATGAGTTAGAGGATGATGTTCCTTCTAGAGTTATAAGTCGACATATAGTTCCTGCTTTGCCACATTCTTCCGTTAATGATGTTGTGGATGATCAGAATTTTGTTGTTCATACTAGTGCTCGACGTCAGTGGATTATTCCAGGTGCAGTCTATCAAGCTTCTTTGCCTATTGATTCTGCTGTTGATTTGGAGTTATATTCACGCGATGGTTTGTGTGTTGGGTCTACTTTTATGGACAAGGAAAGTATGGTGACTGCTTTAGGTTTGTATCATTTGAAGAATAGAGTTGAATATGTTGTTAAGCGGTCTTCGCCTTCTAGGTTTAGTGCTACTTGCAAGTATCCAGATGATTGCAATTTTTTGATGCGTGGCAGTGCTTCGGGGACTGTTTGGAGGGTGTTTAAATGGAGTGCACCTCATACATGTCAGATGGATTTTAGACACCATGGTCCCCGTACTTTGTCGTCAAAGGTTATTGGTGCTTTTTTTGCACCAAGATTGATGGACAATGGTGCAGTTCTGAAACCTAAGGAGATGGCAGCTCAGTTGCGGCGAGAGTTCGGGTTTCATGTCGACTATTCAGTTGCATATGCGGGGAGGAATCACGCCATCAACCTTATTTATGGTGATCCAGATAAGTCTTTTCAGAAGATCCCGTCCTATTTACATATGGTGCAACAGTGCAATAAGGACTCCATTATTGATTTGGAGACTGATGGAGATGGTGTATTTAGGTACTGTTTTTTGGCTCTTGGTGCATCTATTCATGGTTTCTTATCATCTGGTCGTCCTGTTATAGTTGTTGATGCTACACATTTGAAAGGTAAGTATAAGGGTGTGATGTTTGTAGCTGTGACTAAAGATGGCAATGAACAAGTTTTTCCTCTAGCTGTGGGACTTGGTGATAAGGAGAATGATATGTCATGGTCATGGTTTTTTACACGTTTGAAACGTGCTTTTGGTGTTCCAAATGACTTGTTGTTTGTTTCTGATCAGCATTTAAGCATAAAGAATGCTATTGAAGCTGTCTTTCCTGGAGTTCCTCATGGTCTTTGCACTTATCATTTGCAAAAGAATCTTGCAAGATATGGTGCAAATATCGTAGCTATGTTTCAGAGGGCTGCGTATAGCTACAAGAGGGAACAATTTGATTTGCATTGTGGTCAGTTGGCCTTGGTTCGTGATAAAGGTGCTTATACGAAGTTAATGGAACTTCAGCCTTCTAGATGGTCGCGTAGTTATTCTACAGTTCGTAGATATAACTTCATGACATCTAACTGTGCCGAGGTATTCAATGGTAGGCTTCGATGGGGTAGGAGATTGCCTGTATGTACCTTGTTAGAGTTTGTGAGGACTTTGATAGCTCATTGGTTTCAAGAGAGGCGCAGCAAGGCTTTATCTAGATCTCATACACTTACAGAGTGGGCGGCATTTAAATTGGATATCGCAGTTGAGGAAGGTCGCACAATGGAGGTGTATCCCATTAATGAATTTAAATTTACAGTCTCTTCTAGTGATCGGAGTTATGTTGTTGACCTTCGTGCTAGGAGTTGTTCTTGTCATCAGTTTGATCTTGACTTGATTCCATGCCCTCATGCTGCTGCTGCTATTTTGTAAGTTTTTCTAATTTTTATTCTAATTTTTGTTATTTTCAATTGATATATGAGTATTATTTCAATTCACAACAGGTTACTAAATATTGGATGTGAATTCACATGATTGTGTATGAACAATTTTTGTTGTGAATTCGTTTTTTTGAACATTTTTTGTAGTGAATTTCGTTGTTAACAGTTTAAGTTTTGAAGTTTAAATTCACAACTAACTAGCAATTGTTTGTTGTGAATTTAATACTTAATACTTTAAATTCACAACCAGCAGTAGTAATGGTCTACGAATTCACAACTGTTATGTTTTTTTTCCTTGTTTTTGTTATTTTTACACTATATTTTTTTGTTTTATAATTGATTACTTTTAATGTTGCAGCAAATCGAAGCAGTCTTGTATTCCGTATGTGTCTAGTTATTATTACACAGACACATTACGTGAGATGTATTCTCTTGATGTGAATCCTATCCCACATCAAGATGAATGGGATGTTCCTATTGATGTTAGCACAAGGGTTGTTGGCACACCTAACAATCCTTCACAGTCAGGGCGTCCAAAGACTACAAGAATTCCATCTGCAGCAGAATCGTCTTCAAAGTCACGTGTTACTTTTTGTTCACGATGCCACCAAGAAGGTCATTACAGGTCAAGTTGCAAAGAAGAAATTCCAATTCCAATTCAAAGTGAAGAGCAAGAAGTTTCTCGTCAACGTCGGGCTAAGCATTGCAGTATTTGCCATAAGACCGGACATACTAAGAGAAAGTGTCCGTCATTTGATCCTAGTGGTTCGTAGTCTTTGTTGGAGTTTATTGTTTTTGAAGAAATTGTTGGTTGAATTTGTTAAGAGTTATTATCATTGAAGACTTTTGTTATTGTCTCTGTTCTATTTTTTATGTTGTGAATTTGAATTCCCAACAGTTTATGTTGTGCATTTTTAATGTTCACTGTTATTGTATTTTAATTTCCAACAGTGTAGGTCGTGAATCTCATTTTTAAATTCTGAATTGTGAACAGGTGATGTATTCAATTGTGAAGAGCTTTGGCTTGTGAATTTAAGGTTTTGAACTTTAATTAACAACTCATTAGTTGTGAATCTGTGACTTAGTATTTATCTCATAACCAACACTGATAGTTTACTTAGCAAATTGGCTTCTTGCTAATTCGTAACTATTATAGTTTACTCAGTAACAATAAAACTTTAATTTATAACCATTATTAGTTATTGGTTGTGAATTTGGTGTTTTATGTTTGAATTCATAACCCAAAAATTATTGATTGTGAATTCATGGCTAAAATATTTTATTCATGCCCAATAATACTAATAATTGTGAATTGAGAACTTACAACCAGTGGCTAGTTTTGGTTGTTAATTCTTTCTATAAGTATGAATTCACAAACAACATCTGGCCTTGTTTGTGAATTCTAACTTTAGGTCTTCAATTCACAACCAGCAGTAGCCATTGGTTTTGAATTCCACTTGTAAAGCTTTAATTCACAACTAATAAGAAATTTAGTTTTGAATTTTTGCTTTGAAGCTTGTGTTCACAACCAACACTAGCCTTTGGTTTTGCTGGTTGTGAATTAAGCCATGTAAGTAGAATTTGCGAACGGCTACTGTTGGTTGTGAATTGAAGACCTAATTATGTAATTCACAACCAACTGTAGTTGCTGGTTGTGAACTGAATAATTAAACTCATAATTCACAACCATTTCTACTTGCTGGTTGTCAATTGAAGCCTAAGCTTTTAATTCACAACCAACTGTAGTTACTGGTTGTGAATTGAAGACCTAATAAAGTGCAGAACGTATACAACAAAATTTATAAAAAGCATCATATATTTTTATCAAAAGCATACCCAAGCATTCAAATTCCTAACCATTTAAGTACCTAGTTACTTATCTACCAGTAGTTCATATCAGTCAAGCAAACAAATTAAAAACAGTTAAATAGTATTCACCACCCTTAAAACTCCAGTTAAATCTCCAAATTCCCCAACTCCATTCTCCACCCTTAAAACTCCATTTAAAACCTGGAAATTCAAAAATCAATCAAAGTTGGTGCTGAAACCGTAGACATTCATTGCCATGTCGTGCCTATACTTCTTCAAGCTCTTTGTGTCAAATCCATGTTCCCACCTTCCAGTCAATATTGCTTCAGCAAACTTCAATGCAAACGGTCCGCAGTTGACGTCATCATATTGCTCGTAGATATTGACCTCTTCAGGATGATCAATCTTCCACTGATTCAGAGATTTTGTTACGTCTTTTCTGGCGTCAAAGAAACCTGCATACTCGAGGACATGTGGGAGCAACCTTGCCAATGGGATCATGTTTTGCTTGCTGATTTCATAATCTTGCTTGTTCCATACATGCTGCTGTGAGTCATACACAGTGATGCATGCTTCCTTGAGGTTAATGCAAAGTGTTATCCAATGGTTGAGGATATTTGCAATTGCAATAACCTGAAATCAAAATATTATTGAAGAAATGATTATTTCAAATAAACTGTCATGCTATTTTTCTATGTGAATTCAATCTTTTGACTTTGAATTTAGAACTAATAATACTTTCAGTTTTTAGTTATTTCCAATAAACTGTAATTAAGAAGTTACAAAGTATAGTAAACTTGTTTTTACCTTGTCATAATCATGCCATGGCTTAACATGGCCCCATGCTGGTTCCTCCCCAATGATGAATTGAGACATCTCGAACAAGTCCTCGTTTGCAATTTGAAGTTCATTCTGCGTGCTCGACTCTGGTGTGTCTTCCTCACGGTTGTACTTCATCCACATTCGGAAGATACTTACCTGCGAATTTAATGCATTTTTTTTGTTAAATCATAGTTTATATGAAATACACTTTAATGTTGAAATACACTTCAGTTGTGAATTCATACACACAAACTTTAGGATTTAGTGTTTAGGGTTTAGTGTTTAGGGTTTAGGTTTTAGGGTATACTTGAATTTACAACTAAAATCTTTAAGTATTTTGTGAATATTTGAATTTAAGCTTTTATAACTATAACACTTATTGCAGTTTTGAAGTTAATATGAAAAAATAGAACAAAATATACTTAAATTCAACTTTGATTATTAGTTACTTACCATGAAGTTTGTAGAAGTTACTGTCACTCTTCTTTTGAAACTCCTCAGTCCAGCCATTTTCGGCGACGTGTAGAGTACTGCCAAGTATGCATCTAGGTGTATGTTCTCCATTTGCTTTTTCGGATCCGCAATATGCTTGAAGAATGAAGGCGTAACAGCCATGGGCAACCCAACATTTCGCCTATATTTTATTGGTTGTGAATATATGTTCATAAAATTGAATTTACAAGCAACAGAAAACAGTGTTTGTATATTGTATGTTATCAATTGGAGCTTTAGAAGCAATAAGAGTTTTGGTTGTTAAATCATTTGAAGGTACGTGGCATTCCAGACCTTGATCATAAATGATCCTTTGGCACGAGGAAATGTTCCAGCCTATATACCAATTCAATGAATTCACAATTATTGTTTGTTGTGAATTTCCTATGAATGTTGGTTGTGAATTATAAATCAATTAATTCACAACCATTTGTTCTGTCATTTGTGAATTGAAGCTTTATAGCTTTAATTCACAACCGACAGTAAGAGTTTGTTGTGAATTCATTTGAAGGTACGTGGCATTCCAGACCTAGATCATAAATGATCCTTTGGCACGAGGAAATGTTCCAGCCTATATACCAATTCAATGAATTCACAATTATTGTTTGTTGTGAATTTCCTATGAATGTTGGTTGTGAATTATAAATCAATTAATTCACAACCATTTGTTCTGTCATTTGTGAATTGAAGCTTTATAGCTTTAATTCACAACCGACAGAACTGTTCAGAACCACAATTATTGTTTGTTGTGAATTTAATCTTAAAAACTTATAAAAGTCAAAATTCAGAACCAGAACTTTTTCTAATTTATAATTGAACCTTAGGAATTTATCAATGAAATGCTACACTATACTAATTTAACCTGATATATATAAAATGTATAAGAAGTGTACTTACTTGTCTTTGGACTTAAGGAACTTATCGAAGTTGGCTCCTCTCTTGTCATAGGGTCTAAATGGACTGCACAATGCAGCAGATGCTGCTCGTGCTCTCACCGTGACAAAGTCTAGCTTGTCCGGGAATTTTCCATCTTCCCCTTGAATTCTTGGACGTTTCCATTCTGGTAGTTTGTAATCTTCACGAGCCCTTGATTGTGCATCTGCAGCTTTAACTGCCTGGCTCCAGAATTCATCTTCATCATCTGCATCCATGACATCATAGTTGCTTTCTTTAGTGGGTGTTCTCAGTGGTGATGTCCTTGGTGTGCATTCTGGCATTTTGTTTTCATCGACATCCATTTTGTCCTACAATAATTGCACTGTTTATGTTAGTATTTTTTAAATAATTAGTTGAAATTTTATTAAAAAAATAAACAAAAAAAATTGTACTAGCCTGTTTTTCTTCTTCTTCTTGTGTATCTGGCTGTGTCTCTTCTTCCTCTTCTTGTGTGCTTGTCTGCTTTCCTTTTCTTGCCATTTTCTGAACTTCTTTCATCATTTCAGAGACTTTTTTGGAGACAAATTCCGCTATCTCCTCGCTCAGTATTGATTCTGTCAGGATAAATGTTGACGTGTTGTAAGCTATTCCCTTTATGAATTCAGCATCGCTTCTTATCCTTTGATGGACACTGCTTGAAATCTTGTCGATGTCCTCTTGCTTGATTGAAAATTCAGTGGCAACTGGAGTGACAGCAGGTGTCCTCATTGCCCTTCTCTTTTCTCTTCCCCGTGTAGGTCTTTTTGGTACTTTCTGCTCGACATCCATCTGTTTCTCCTCCTGTTCTTCTTGCTCGTCTTCCTGTGTTTCAACTTCTTGTTGCTGGTCTTCCTATGAGTCTTCCTCTGTTGGTGTTGATTTTGGGTGTATAGAATTTTGCTGAAATCTGTGTTGGTTGGCTTTCTTCTTCTGGTGCTTGGACATAGATATAATTGTCTTTCCCATAACCAAAGGAAAGTGGAATTCCCTCTTTTTCGACAGATAGCCAATAATCAAGTTTCTTTTCAACTTCATCAGGTTCTAGTCTTTCGTTCAACTGTAATATACAATTTTTAATTAGGTATTTTTATATATAAATAACAGTCATTTATGGTACGTGGCATTCCAGACCAACAGAAAACACAGGAGTTTTGGTTGTGAATTCATTTTATGGTACGTGGCATTCCAGACCTAGATCACAAAGTGATCCATTGGCACGAGGAAATGTTCCAGCCTATATACCATTTCAGTGAATTCACAATTATTGTTGGTTGTGAATTGTCTAAAAATTTTGGTTGTGTATTATAAATCACTTAATTCACAACCAACTGTATTGTCTGTTTAAAGCATTAAAGCTTTGATTCACAACCATCAGAAATGATCGTTGTTAATTATAGATGATTTTTCTAACATGCTATAATTTGAACAATTTATAACTTCTATACATGCTAAATCATAATAAGCAATGAATAAATCTTGTTTCAGTATTTTATTTTAACTTACCTCTCCTGTCACCTCTGTTATAAGGGAGTTTGTCCTGGTGTAGTTAAACTTGAGAATTCTAGGGTATATGTTCTGTTCCTTTGGATGTCCACATGTAATCCCCAGTTGTGGAATTGCCAAGTATATCCAAGCCTGTTAATGAAACAAAGGTTAACAGTATTTCAAGTAAATGAATTAAATCTATAATTTAAAATAGCATTAGAAACAGAAGCCTACCATGAAAGCTGTTGAGAATCCGAAAAAATGTATTCCTTCCAATTTGTCTTTGTCTTTTGTTGATCTGGGTGTTGGAGTTTTCTTTATGTTTCTTATGTACTGGAGCAAGTGCTGGTAGCTGTAGCTGCCCCATGGGAATCTTTCCCACTCTTTCTCCTTTTCGACTAGCACCCACAACCATGGATCAGTCATCGTTTTCTTTGCCTCCAGTCCAAGTAGCACACAGTAGACAAACAGAAGCTTTGCAACTTTCACATCATCCATTGGATTGTTTGATATTTTTCCTTCGACAAACATCTCTTTCAAACTGTCAACACTCATTGGCTTGTTATGGAATTTCCTTGTGAATAATGAGTCTGGTGGAATCACTTCATTGCCGTCATTGTTGAAACTTGATGCTCCAAACCTTAGTCCAGTTATTAATGCAAACTCAGACCTTGTAAAACGAAGCTTTTTTCCATCTATCTGAAAACTCAACTCATCATCGTTATCTCCAGATTTGAGCTCCCTTGCAATTACATACATAATTGCGCTGCCACATTTGTTTATAACGTCTGGCAGCAACAAGTAACGCCCAAAGCATGACTTTTTGAACTTGTTTTCTGCCGCTGATCCTCTAAGCTTCAAAACCGATTGAATTACGTCAAGTATTCCTTCTTTGCAATAGAAATTTATCTTGCATTTGACGTCTTGCATAGCAGGTCTTTTGTAGATCGAATTGTTCTGTGAACATCAAAGTAAACTAGTATTAGTACACTTTCTTATCAAAGTAGAATGTGTTAAAAAAATAGTAGTAAAATATTGTTCAACTATATTTTATAAGCTTTAATTCACAACAATAAATATTGTTAGTTGTGAATACATTTTAAGGTACGTGGCATTCCAGACCTAGATCACAAATTGATCATTTGGCACGAGGAAATGTTCCAGCCTATATACCATTTCAATGTATTCACACATATATTATCAGATTTCAATCTACAATGCATTCACAATAGAATTCATTCATACAAATATAATTCACAACCAGGCACTATATTTTGATTCAAAACCAAAAGCCTTGGGCTATATAGCAACAAATTATAATTCACAATCAAAAATTTCTAGGTTTTAATTCACAACTTAAAGCTATAGGTTTTAATTCACAACCAATACTCGAATTCACAACCAAAACCCCTATGTTTTAATTCACAACTAAAAGCATAGAAACTTGAATTCACAACTAAAAGCCCTAGGTTTGAATTCACAACCAAGACTCGAATTCACAATCAAAATACTTAAGTTTTGATTCACAACTAAAAGCATAGAAACTCGAATTCACAACTAAAAGTCCTAGGTTTGAATTCACAACCATGACTTAAGTGTGAATTGAAGCTACGAGTCTTCATTTCACAACTAAAAGCCCTGCTTTTGTTTTGTGAATTCTAGAACAGTTTTAAGTATATTTATTTCAGAAAGTTGGAAGAACAACTATAATATCATAATATTGTGAATTATTCGAAATTTTATCTACATCTACAACATCTAAAATATTTATAAACAAAAATACCTGAAACATTTTTCAAAAAAACATTACAACAGTGACATGCATGCTAAGAACTTGCGATTATATCAAACAATCCATGATTTATGTCAATAATTTAATTTTAACCGTAAGAAAAATCAGTGTTTAAATTTAGATCTAGATTTCTTACCTCATCTTGAGACGATTTTTCTCCTTGTTGTACTACCAAAGATTTTGATGTTTCTCCTGGTTGATCATTTATCATCTCCAACGCATCTTCTGCGTTTTTTTCTTCGACGCCTTCATGTTCGACGATTTCCGAAGCCGATTTTTCCACTCTTTCAGTATCGTTTCCCTGTATCGGTAGTTGTGCTTCTTTCGACTGATATTGCACGATTTCAGTAGCTGTTTGTTCGATGTTTTGTTCTGCGGTTTTTGAAGCTTTTCCTTTCTTTTTTGAAGCAGTCATCGTTTCTGTGGTGATTTTCTTCTCTTCTCTGAAATTTGTTCTCAGATCTGGAATTATGGCGGTGCGTAACTGCGAACAGGCGGTGTTATGGCTTGCGTCTTTTCTTCTTCTGAGTGAACTGACAGAGACGCGGTTTTTCACAATTTTTGGTGCGAAAATTGTAGTGAGAGAAAAAAATTTTCAACGTAGTAATTATTTGAATTGAAGGTAATTGGTGTGTGAATAAATGCAGCTACAGAATCGTGTTTTGTTAGTGAAATCGTGTGCGTGGAGAGAGAAAACTCAGATTGTTTGAGTGGAGAGAGAAAATTGAGTTCGTGAATTGGGAGATATTTGTGAATTGTGTGTGTGTTTTTAGGTGTGAATTGTGAGTGGACATTTTTTTAATTTTTAATGTGAAGGGCATTTTGGTAACAGTGGACATTTTTTAAGTTTTTTATTTTAGTGGACATTTTTTATTTTTACAATATGAAAGTGGTCATTTTAAAAATCCACTCTTAAAAAAACACATAATCTTTAATTAATTAAAGGATTTTTATATTTAAAATAGGGGTGTAATAATAATAATAATAATAATAATAATAATAATAATAATAATAATAATAATAATAATAATAATAATAATATTGTGATGCCCCACTCTTTTAAATACATATTAGATAAATATGTGCATCAATTAAAAAATTCTTTTGCTTATTTATTAGTTGTGACTATTCTGTTGAGATAATATTATTTCAGCAAAAGCCTGTATAAGAGATACAAAGTTGCGATTTAATATTCAGTCATGAATCAAACCAATAATTAAATTTATTGGTTTAGCTACATATTTAAGACTTTGTTTTACCAGTTGATTGATTCAATCATTAATATTAGAAATTTTAGATTTATAACCGATTTCATAAATCGTGTTATTTAAATCGAATTGCTAGAATTATAACTTGAGCTTATGTGAATAATAATTTTATTATTTCACGCTATATGTGTTTAGTATTAAGTCTCAAATTAATTCCGACTTTCGCGTATTAAATCTCAAGTATGAGGATTTACTTTATATAAATACGACGAATATTTAATCAGCGAGGATTGGTGAGTTATTACAACAACGAGTACAACTATGATAAATTAGATCGATAAATAGTCACATTACTACACTATTCCACCACCTCCTCCAACCCATCATTATTGCAGCAACTCTTCTTTTCAAAAGAAGCAAATTTTCTTATGTATAAATCTTCTATTTTTCAAAAGACATTTTCTTTTCAATAACCCCTCAACTTTCTACAACATTATCCCGAGTATTCTGCATTTTTTAAAAAAGGCTGCAACTCTCCACAACCATAATCTACTTCAATCTCCCGTGCCCGTAAATACTCTCAAGACGCACAGTGATCGTACACACCCTATAATCTTGATTTATTGGTGATATAAGTCTACTCAATTAATTAATGGCATGTTAACTAATCAAGTCGAATTAGACACTTGATTATAATGCCCGACACTTCGAGAACATAACATGCAGTTGCTTAAGCACACAATTAAACCTCACGAGTTTATAAGTTCATACCCACATCATCTATGTCTTGCCCAGATTTATAAACTTAGCTAGACATAATATAAATTGCGAAAACAAAAGATAGATACGAAATGAAAATAAATAAAGTAAGCTTACTTAATACGGGAAAAATTGGCAGGATGCTACACTGCCAACATAAAGCATAAACTAAACGTTTTTCCCAAATTGGGACTTAAACTAAACTAAAATGCAGAAAAGTAAAATATTATTTTTGGTACTAGCCCTACTCCTCTAATTCGTGCACTCTGTCCAACCTTCCACACGTAAAATGCAATGAGAACATGTATTTATAAGAAAACAGGGGTGGGCCTAGGGCCAACAGGCAGCTAGGATTTTGGGGAGTCCAACTCCGATTAGAGTGTTCTTCTTCTGCCCGAGATAGAGTGCACAAATGTAAGGACTCCGCATTTGATTTAAGGCAGAGTCAAATACTGATATTTAACTAACCAGTCCAAGAATCAGTTACGACTGATTATTTAATGTAAGCCACGCGGATTTAACGGACTGATACTAAAGTCAAGTATCAGTTAAACATTCTTCCTCGAACTGAAGCCTCAACAAAGTTCAAATCTATCTCCAACGGATGAATTCTTTGAAGACCATTTCAACCAACGGATCTATTCAAAACGTCTCCTATAAATAGAGCTCGAGGATCACTTCAATCTTCACCGATTCAACTACATAAGCTGAAACGCTGCCGAATTCGTCACTCAGCAATTCAAAGCCCTTCCAAAGTTTGAATCGAAGAAGAGAATCACAAAGCCAAAAATCAGCCACTGCTGATTACATACATTCTCTTAGAACTTAGGCAAATATTGTACATACAAAGCCTAGGTATAACTGATAACAGAGAACATGTTCTTTGTAATCTAGTTGGCAAGTTTTCGAACCTCTTTTCAACCGACCGAATTGAGAGTTTGAGTTGTAAGGAGTTCAGACCAGTGTTCTGACTCCAAGAAATCTTAGTCTTTGCGGAAAGGCATAATTTTGTCTCAGTGAAGCTAAGAGTGAGAAATCCAACCCAGTGTGTTGGTACTGAAGATTGGATCTTCGGTTGTTTAGGTTTGTTGTGCACCCGTAAGCACAAGCCCAGTGAAGTTGTCTGTCTGATCAACTGATCGTGGATGTAGGAAGTATTTTCTGAATCACGTAAAAATCCCCTATTTTGTTTATCGCTTTTAGTATTTATCTTACTTATCTGTACACAAACGTTTTATCAACTGAAACTGATTAGTAGCAAAGTGGAACATAGACCTTGACAACTTGTTTAATCAACACGGCTATTTTGAAAGAAAAGTTTTCTGCTGCCAGTAATATTTGTCGAACTGATAAATCTTTGGATAGTCAGTGAGATTCATATTACTCCTCTGTTTTACAAACTCGACTGAAGCCTAACGTGTATCAGTTAAAGTCTTTGACTTAACTGATAACTCCTTACTGAAGAGTATTCGGTATCAGTCGCCAACCTAAATCTTGCTAAACTCTTTTAACTGAAAAAAGTTGTGTCAGTTTATTTTCGTTTGAAAAATATCCTATAAGTGTATTCCCCTTCCCCATACAACCTCGCCAAAAGCTTTATCTCCGGCACAGTCCCAGACAAGCACGTCACCAAGATCATCAAATGCAGGACTGCAAAGGAGATGTGGGACATTCTAGAAGGAATGTGCATCGGATCAGAGGAGATAAAGGAGAACAAGTTGTCGATAGCTTGTTAAAAATTCAACTCATTCCTCATGCTAAAAAATGAATCAGTCAACGAGATGGAACTCAGATTCAACCAGATCCTGAATGAAGTTCAATCCATCTCAAAGGACAAATACACTTAACGAGAGATCAACCTGAAAATTCTACAAGCACCACCGCGAGGAGATTGGCAGATCTACTCTGTTGCTCATCAGAACAAGTCGGGATTCAACCAGCTCCCAACAAACAAGCTTTTCTCGGATCTCGTAGCAAATGAGTTCGACATTCAGAGAAATCTTGAAATAAAAAAAGTTGGAGGATCAGATGAAGATGCTCCATCAGCCTCAAAATGAGCGGCGCTGAAAGTTTCAGCAAAGGAAAGCAAGAAACAGTCAAAGGAACCAACGGAACTCAAACCAGAAGACTTTTTCAGTCAATATGCTCTGTTGACTGAAAGATTCAACAAGATGGAATCCAAATTCCGTAAGTACAGGAAGTTCCACAAACAACATTACAAAGGAGAAGAGAGAGAGAGCAAGTCTAGATATTCCACCGATAGAAGCGGAGAAAGGAAATCATCCGCTACTGATCTAAAAGATGTGGAATGCTATGGGTGCAAGAAGAAAGGGCACTACAAGTCATAATACTCTGAATTGTCGCAGACTGAGCGCAAAGAGATGATGGCTTGGAGGGATCGCAAGTATGCGAAAAAGAAACCGATGGTTACTGACGATGCAGGATCTTCCAAATATGCATCAGAATCATCCGCCTTCAACTCCACCAGCTCAGATGATGAGAGTCAAGCCCTTATGGCCAACGACACCGAAAGCGTGGCCGACAACAGCTACGACAATGGAATGAATGGGCCAGAGGTAAACTCTTACTCAAGAACTCTTAATACTGATAACTCCTTGTTGTTTACAGGAGACAATTCAGAATTTGGAGGTAGTTCGGTCAACGAAGCCGACGAGTATGATCATCTCATGACTGACCACTGTCAATTAAGAAACATGTTCGAAGATCTCCTGAAGCAGAATTAGAAAATAGAAAAGGAGATCAGTGAAGAGCGAATCAAGAATCAAACAGTCATCTACTTTCCAGATGAAACCTGTCTTGATTGACTGATCATGGAGAACAGACGACTGGAAGAAAAGCTCAGAATTTCTACATCAGAATGTGAGAGAGCCTCACATGAAATCAAGAGGCTCAATTACAAACTGGAAGAAACAGTCAAGGATTGCATGAAGAGATCTCCTATGATGACCAACTTTCCATCAAAAGCTCTTGTGGAAAGTATCGGAGGAAAGGTGGTTCCTGCCGATAAAGGAAAAAATATCATGATCCAGGAGGTGACTGATTCATCAAACAACGACACCTCAGAAGAGTCTAGGGATCATGACATGGAGAAAATTCAATAGAGAAAACTGATGGCAAGAAGAAATGTTCCTCCTCCACAAAGCTACAGATGAGCCAATGAGGCCCCCAACCAGTTCATCCTACTGAGAAGACTGGAAAGCAGATTTCAGTCAAAGTATGGGGAAGGAACATCCGGACTAAAACAACAGCATGCCAGTGGAGCAAAGAAACAGAGTCTTCATCATCAGTCCAGGGGGGAGAACAATAGGAACAATCAGAAACTGAAACCAGTTCAGTTCCAAAGAGAGCAACAACCATGGAGACAAAATAATGATAAGTCCATACGAGCTCGAGTTCATTCACAACAGTATGCAACTGGACAACATCAGTCTCATGCTCAACAGCATCAGTCAAGAATCCATCAGTCGAGGATAACTCATGTGTCTCAAAGAAGACACACAATTGAGCAATGGAGACCTCAACACTTCATCAGGCAAAGCTACTGCAAGAAGAAATCTCAACCGAAGAAAGCTCACGTGCCAACTGAAGCACCAACCACTTCAGTCAGACGACTAGTCAACCGCCAAGGATCATTGCCAAAACCAGTTCTGAAGTAGATATGGGTTCCAAAAGGAACTCGAACTGACATTGGAGGAACCCAAACATTGATTGGGTTCCTAAATTAACTCTTCATCGCAGGGCAAAAACAGGAAACACAAAAAGAAGAAAGAAATTAAAGCTTCGATCAAAATATGGTACTTGGATAGCGGCTGCTCAAAGCACATGACGGGACACAAAGAATATCTCACACAATACGTTGAGAAAGCTGGATCAAAAGTTGCATTCGGAGACAACTCAATAGGCGAAACTAAAGGTTATGGTGTACTCGACATGGGTAACGCTAGTATCAGTAATGTTAGCTATGTTTCTGAACTAAAACATAATTTGTTGTCTGTGAGTCAATTTTGTGATAGCGGATTCGCAGTGAAGATCAAGAAAGATGAACTCACTGTGAGAAATGGGCAGAAGAAGGTGGCGCTGAGAGGAATCAGGCAAGGAAGTCTCTACGTCGTATCATGGGAAGGTAGCCCACCTGAAACTTGTCTCATCAGCAAAAGCAACTCAGAGCTCAACTGGCTATGGCACAGAAGACTCAACCACCTCAACTTCAAGACGGTCAACCAACTTGCTAAACATCAACTGGTAGAAGGCTTTCCTTCTATTGTGTTCCAGAAGAAGCAAGAATGTGAAGCATGTCAAAGAGGAAAGCAAACAAGAACTTCTTTCAAGTCAAAGACAAGACACTCCTCTGAAAGAATTCTTCAACTGCTTCACATGGATCTGTTTGGCCCAATCTCTTCAAGAAGTTACAACGGTAGAAAGTATACCTTAGTTGTAGTAGATGATTATTCTCAATATACTTGGGTTATATTTCTCTACAACAAAGGGGAGACACTGCTGGAATTGCCAAAGCTGTTGAAAAGACTAAGCGTTGAAAAGGAAGTCAACATTCATCAACATCAGATCAGATAGAGGGACTGAATTCCTCAATGCAGTCATTCGTGACTACTGCGAAGTGCGAGGAATCACTCATCAAACCTCTGCAGCAAGAACTCCACAGCAAAATGGAGTAGCAGAAAGAAGAAACAGGTCTTTGAAGGAAGCAGCAAAGACGATGCTAGCTTAATCAAAACTCCCACTGAAGTTTTGGCCCGAAGTAGTTAACAATGCTTGCTACTCACAGAACCGTTCCTTCCTCACTCAAAGACATGGAAAAACTCCATACAAACTATGGAAGAACAGGAAGCCAACAATTTCATACTTTCATGCTTTTGGTTTTCGTTGTTTCATTCATAACAATGACAAAAGAAAGTTAAACACCTTTGATAGCAAGGCTGATCCAGGAATTTTTCTTGGATACTCTGAAACTGAACGATCCAGCAAAGCCTATCGAGTGTTTAACTCTCAAACTCTTTGTGTGGAAAAAACACCTCATGTTATTTTTGACGAGTCTACTAATGATTTCAGGAAACCGAAAACTGAAAGAAATGCTGAGAACATTGACGTTTCCAAGATTGAAATGAAAAGCACCGAACCCACTATAGTGCTGGTATGGAGACCAGGAAAAGAAGAGGATACTGAAAAGCTTCAGTATCAGAAGACCAGTCAAAGATCTGAAGGTCCGACTAGAGATGCTACAGAAAGCATTAGTCAATGGGGAACTCCAACAACTGAAGAACAAGTTGAACCTGCTGCTGCAACACCAGTTCAACACTCCCCTGCTCGAGAAATAAATGAAGGACTCAGATCCATCCTGACTAAAGAACCTCCACCCTCACTAGAAGAAATCAAGAAGTATCGAAGATGATTTGAACTCCACTCAAAAGACAACATCATCGGAGAACCATCAGACGGGTGTGAAGACTCGAAGATTGATGTGCAACCTCGTTTTCGACATCAACCAGAACTGCATCAACGAAGATAAGAATTTCAGCCGTTTCTTATCGTCTACAGAGCCAAAGCACATTGAAGAAGCTCTGAAGTCCACTCAATGGGTCATCGCAATGCAAGAAGAACTCAATGAATTCAATCGAAATTCAGTTTGGGAACTAGTGGATCGCCCAGACGATGCAAAAGTGATTGGCTTGAAATGGATTTTCAAAAACAAGAAAGACAAAGAAGGTCACATGGTGAGAAACAAAGGAAGGCTAGTGGCCAAAGGGTACAAGAAGAAGGAATCGACTACGATGAAACCTTTGCACCTGTTGCAAGACTGGAAGCAGTCAGGCTTTTCTTAGCCTTTGCCGCTCACAAAGGATTCAAAGTACACCAAATGGATGTGAAGTGTGAATTTCTCAATGGAGTGCTCGCCGATGAAGTCTATGTGGAACAACCTCCGAGTTTTGAGGTTGCTAGACCAGAAAAGGTGTACAAGCTGAAGAAGGCGCTCTATGGATTAAAGCAAGCTCCAAGAGCATAGTATGATACTCTCTCTGATTATTTAGTTGAACAAGGATTCAAGAAATGATCAGTTGACAGGACTTTGTTCACTCTAAAAAAAGGAGAGGATCTCCTACTTGTTCAGATTTATGTCGATGACATAATCTTCAGATCCAAATCCGAACGCATGTGCAAGAAGTTTGCTGACATTATGACGAATAAATTTCAGATGTCAATGATGGGAGAAATGAATTTCTTTCTGGGATTACAAGTCAAGTAGACCAAAGAAGGAATACTGATCAATCAGTCAAAGTATGCCAAAGAACAGATCACCAAGTTCGGCATTCTGCACATGAAATCAGTCAAGATTCCAATGAACACCAACTGGAAGGTGGATCCAGGATCGGAAGAAAAGTTTGTATCTTCACCCAAATACAGAGAAATCATTGGATCATTACTCTATTTGACTGCTAGCAGACCAGATATCGCTTATGCACTCGGAGTTTGTGAAAGATATCAGTCAGATCCAAAAAAAGCTCATGTGGATGCAGCAAAGCGGATTCTAAGATATCTCAAAGGTATGCCCAACTTAGGATTGTGGTATCTAGCTGACGACGACTTCAAGCTTACCGGATGCTCAGACTCAGATTTTGCAGGATGCAAAATTGATCGCAAATCAACTTCAGGAACCTGTCAGTTCCTAGGCAACAAGCTTATCTCTTGGTTTTCAAAGAAGCAGACTTCAGTCGCCACATCTACAACTGAAGCTGAATACGTTGCTGTGGGAAGTTGCTGTTCACAATTGCTATGGCTAGTCCAACAACTGAAGGACTACAGAATCGAAAAAAAGGAAGTCCCAATCTATTAGACAGCTCCAGTGCTATTGCAATCTCGCAGAATCTAGTTCATCACACCAGAGTCAAGCATATCGCAATCCGCCATCACTTCATTCATGATCATGTGGAAAAGAAGAATGTCTCAGTTGAATAGATTCCAACCGTAGTCCAGATAGCAGACTTGCTGACCAAAGCTCTTCCAGAAGATAGGTTCAACGATCTTTGTGGAAGGATCGGCCTTATCAACCCTAAAGAATGATGCTGATCTTGAAGATTTCAACCGCTGTCATGATGACTGTTGTTCAGTCAACTGGTGCTCCTCAACTGATGACGTGGCAACCAAAGAAGATGAGTCTTTATTCGAGGAGGAACTTATTCGTATAAGTCAACCAGAAAAGTGGTATCGACTGACTTCAATGATCAGTCGATCAGTAAGTATCTTCGACTTACTTTGTGTATATCAGTTAATTCAGTTATGAGTTCTTAATAATCTTCAAAAATATTTCTATAACTGACCAGTCTCTTTCAAAGACTTTAACTGATTGTTGGAAAATGAAATATCTGAAAGGGACAAATACTTTCAAAATGTGTTTCAACAATTGTTTTAACTTGTCCTGATTATTTTTGATCAAATCCAACTTTTGTGCCTCTGCAATTAAAACCTCGAAAATCTCTTTGATTTGACAAATTGCAATGATGATTATTCATTTTCTACCTTTTTGAAGCTTCCATCCTCTGCAGTGACAGCGGACGTGAAAATTTCTTCAAAATAATTTTAGGCACAACATTCGAACAACTTTTCATCTTCTCATACTTAGTATTTTAAATACTTCTTCACTTGCAACTTTTTCACAACTTACATCTTTCCACAGATCCCTTTGTGAGAATACTTTTAAAAGTTGCAGAAAATGTTTGTTCCGACAATGGATAGATCAATGACAACGAAGTCATGGAGTGGGAAAATGATGCTCTCACACTTGGTCTACGCCGGACCTTTCCACTGGATCACAACACTTCTCCGACGTCAAGTTTGTTTCTACTCTCACTTGTATCCAGCAACAAGAGTGCTAGTCCTCACGACTGTCACTGATTCGATTTTCGCCTCTCACACCTATCTCATGTACTCTTCCTCTTTCTCCAACCTAGTCCTTTCTCTCTCCACCTTAAGCCCCTCATCCTCCCTTTAAGGTCCGTATGCATAGCCGTTTTACATGAATATCTCCAAAGAGCTGTGCATACCTACTTTTTCTCCACCCTCCTTCTCCTCACAAACACTCATCTTCCCCGCATCCACGCTTCTCTTCTCCTCATCAACCCTTATCTTTTCCATCTCCAAGCCTCCTCCTCTTCTCCGTCTCTCTCATCATCTCCCTTTCCACTGGCGTCTTCTTCTTCTGCATCTCTGTACTCACACCCCTCTCGAATCTTCTCACGAGCTTTTGAGATTCAGAGTTGGGTACCTTCTGATCATAGCTTCCATCATCAGCTCTCTTTTTGATGTTGCCAAAAAGGGGGAAAGTAGAAGTCAGAGAAAAACCTTCTCAAAGTTGGTTCTCTGCATCTTCTCGAAAGACTGAAGTTGGTAAAGCAAAAGGATCACCAGAAGTTCAAGGTAGATGGACCAGTAAGACCTCGAGTCAATGGAAAACAAGTGTTGTAGAAGAAACAAACTTAGGAACATGAAGATGAATACGAAGATCAAAGACGAAGTTCAAGGTGCAAACAGGTAGACTACTGGAGTCCATGGGTTTCCATGTGTTTTTATGTTTTTTACTCCTTTGTATGTTCTGCTCTGTACCTCAACTGATTTCTCATCAGTTATCTTTAAAGAAATGAAATGAACTTCTTTTGATCTCAACCTGAAGACAATAACTTTTTGTCCAGGCTCTGATTGCTTACTTCAGTTATGTCTTCGTTTTGTTCTTTTGAACTGTTGTGTTTTTCCTTCGAATGCAAGTTAATAGGTTATCTTGTTAAGGGGGAATAATATTCACCCTGTTTAGTAACTTGTTGTTCTTGTTCAATCTTTTCTTGTCTTAGAACTGATATGTGGTTTTGGCATCATCAAAAAGGGGAAAATTATTGGGAACTTAATGAAATATCATAATCCTAGTTTTGATGATACCAAAATCAATAGGTTTCACTTGTAATAGACTAGAACTGTTCGAACTCAAGTGTTAGAGTTCTTTTCTAGTTTAGTTGCTGTTCAGAAGACTGAAGATTGAAGCCGAAGGACTGAATACTGAGGTTGTCGACTGTTGACGATTTAAGGCAGAGTCAAATACTGATATTTGACTAACCAGACCAAGAATCAGTTACGACTGATTATTTAATGCGAGCCACGTGGATTTAGCGGACTGATACTAAAGTCAAGTATCAGTTAAACATTCTTCCTCGGACTGAAGCTCCAAAGCTTAAAGGAAGCCACACACTCCAGAAGTTCAGCCGCATTAAATGTAGAAATTTCGAGGATCGTCCTTTTTCTGCAGAGCCTTCCTTTTTGGTGATTAACCTTTTCAGAGATGTCCAATCTCCTGCTCTCAAAGTAGCCGTTCTCACCAAACAAAGGAACTTCGAAGATTGAAGCCTCAGCAAAGTTCAAATCTATATCCAACGGATGAATTCTTGAAGACCATTTCAGCCAACGGATCTATTCAAGACGTCTCCTATAAATAGAGCTCGAGGATCACTTCAATCTTCACCGATTCAACTACATAAGCTGAAACGCTGCCGAATTCGTCACTCAGCAATTCAAAGTCATTCCAAAGTTTGAATCGAAGAAGAGAATCACAAAGCCAAAAATCAGTCACTGCTGATTACATACATTCTCTTAGAACTTAGGTAAATATTGTACATACAAAGCCTAGGTATAACTGATAACAGAGAACATGTTCTTTGTAATCTAGTTGGCAAGTTTTCGAAACTCTTTTCAACCGATCGAATTGAGAGTTTGAGTTGTAAGTAGGGGTGGGACGGTACGGTATACCTTATTAAGTCGACCATACCTTATACCTTACCTTTACCTCCGGTATGGAGAAAATTCATACCTTTACCTTACCTTTACCTACGGTATACCTTAGTTCGGTATACCTTAAGTACGGTATGAAGAATATACAAAATCTTTACCGTACCTTTATTTCGATATACCTTACCGAATTTCGGCATACCGTACTTTCACGGTATACCAAAATAATCGGTATTGCCGAAATTGAAAAAATTCAATACGGTAAAAAATTGATAACTTATTTATTTAAAACATGTTTAGATAATGAATAATATTTAACAAATATAATAATGACATAATAATTAAAATATATCACAAATAAACAAAAAGTAATACATTTATTATTAATGATATCAATGTAAAGTTATATGAAACTTATAAGTTAGATGTAATCTAAGTTATAATATAATATCAATATTAATTATAAGTATGCTATTATATACATAGATGTTACACGTTAGATGTATAATTTATTGTAGAACAATAATCTTAGTTATATAATATAGAATATTATGTTATAATTGTGTTATGATATCAATATAAATAATTCAGTTATATTAAATTATATAACTTACATACTATATTATATTTTATTCATTTTTATATCATTTGATGATATTTATATTCGCATACTTGTATGCATTCATGTAATATATAGTAAATTATATAGATGTTATAAGTTACATATAATTTATATGTTAGGCGTAATATTATTTATAATATAATACTAATATTATAACTATGCTATTATGTATGTAACTAATATAAGTTAGATGTATAATCTATTGTAAAACAATAATTTTAGTTATATATTACAACTATACTATAATATCAAAATAAATAATTTTATATTATTGTATGACTTATACTATATACTATATTTTATTTGTTTTTGTATCATTTGATGATATTTATAAATTCATGTACAATTGTATATATTCACATAATATAGATTATATACATCATTTTATAAAATTTATAAATATTTTTCAAAATATAAACATAAAAATATATATTATATATTTTAAAACTATAGATTTTGATACGATATATACCGCGATTTTCGGTATACCAATATATATGGACAACTGCGGTATATCAGAATAAGATATTGTACCTTATTACTGGTATATACCGAATATTAAGGTATACTAGAATAAGGTATGTTACCGCATCACCGGTATATACAGTAATATTCGGTATACCAGTAGTACGATATCATACCGTGTTCCGGTATATGCCTTTAATACGGTATTTATTAATTTTTTTGGTATATACCGCGGTATCGGTATACACCGGTATACCCCGGTATCTGGAAAATCCATACATTTACCTTACCGTAAATCTTCGGTACGGCATCATACCTTACCAGAAAAACCGGTATACCTTAAATTCGGTATTTTCCAGTATTTTACGGTACGATATGGCCGGTATACCGAGTTTTCGGTATATTTTTCCAGCCCTAGTTGTAAGGAGTTCAGACCAGTGTTCTGACTCCAAGAGATCTCAGTCTTTGCGGAAAGGCATAATTTTGTCTCAGTGAAGCTAAGAGTGAGAAATCCAACCCAGTGTGTTGGTACTGAAGATTGGATCTTCGGTTGTTTAGGTTTGCTGTGCACCCGTAAGTACAAGCCCAGTGAAGTTGTCAGTTGATCAACTGACCGTGGATATAGGAAGTATTTTCCGAACCACGTAAAAATCCCCTTTGTTGTTTATCGCTTTCAATATTTATCTTTTTTATCTGTTCACAAACGTTTTATCAACTAAAACTGATTAATAGCAAAGTGTAACATAAACCTTGACAACTTGTTTAATCAAAACGGTTATTTCAGAAGAAAAGTTTTCCGCTGCTAGTAATATTTGTCGAACTGATAAATCTTCGGATAGTCAGTGAGATTCATACTCCTCTGTTTTACAAACTTGACTGAAGCCTAACGTGTATCAGTTAAAGTCTTTGACTTAACTAATAACTCCTTACTGAAGAGTATTCAGTATCAGTCGCCAACCTAAATCTTACTAAACTCTTTTAACTAAAAAATGTTGTGTCAGTATAAAAATAGCCTATAGATGTATTCTCCCCCTCCATACAACTATTCGAGACCCCAAGGAACCTAACAGGATCCCCTGCCTGACCCCTCTTCAACATAACATAACACCAATATAGGTAATATTTTGGTCGGATAAGTAAAAATCTAAACAGACTGTAATATATTCTTGCTCCTTAAAATGCACACTTATTTGAAAATAATTCTAAGACTAAAAGAAATTGATTGAATGTGTTCTGAGTAAATTTAGCGTCACATTTTTATTATAATAATAACATATATTGTGAGTGAAATTACAATGAAATCTACAATAACAAATATGATAAATAAGAGATAACATTGATGGCATTATTGCGTGTGTATACTTACCAAAATAAGAAAATGAGTATACCTTGACATATAAGAAAAATGAATACGTATATCAGGGAGGAAGAGAATATATTTTAATAATATTTTAGTTATTAAATTAATATTTAGTGACATTTTAGACAAATCAACCGCTATTTGCCTATTTTATAGTAGAAATGACAATATTAATTAATTATTATTTTTAATTTTTTTTTGAAATATTTTTTTTTAAATTTTAAATTATGTAAAAATATAAAAATGTATTATTTATAAGTTAGATTAATTAGTAACAATAAAAATTATGTCAATTTAAATAATACTAGTATATGATTTAAAATAGTGTATAATAATATTATTATCATCTTAATGACTATAATATTAAATTAATGAGTATTGTATAATAATAATTAATTATAGATTTTAAAGCAAATAATTACATTCAATCTCAGTTTGAGAAAAAATTAATACTAAACCATCAATATAACAAAAATTTTATTAAAATTTCATATTTAAATAGCCCAAAACTAATTTAAAAAATCAAGAAAAATACGAATAATATATAAAGAGGAAAATATAATAACAAATATATTTAGATAAATAAATATAAAATCCATACACATAATTAAATAAATCTATATAATATTTTAAATTATATTTTTAGATATATATAACTAATTTTTTATTTATAAATTCATATTAAAATTAATAGTACAAATTTCCTTCTCTTTAACTGCATTAAAAACTATTGTAATTTAAAAATACTATTAAAATTAAAATGAATTATAATTAAATAATCATGTAAATTTTTTTGAAATGAAATGACATCTACTTATTTTTTGACCAACAAACGAAAATAAAATTTAAAAATAATATAATGTTCGAACATTAATTTTAACATTTTAAACAATTATAGCTTAGAGTTAATATATAAAACTATCCACTTTCATATTGTAAAGATAAAAATTGTCCACTAAGATAAAAATAATAAAAACTGTCCACTTTTTGATTGAAAAGACAGAAATACCCTCCTTTAAATATATGTAATCTCTCTCTTTCTCCTCTCTCATTCTCTTTTCTCTCTCTCTCCACTCTTTTCTCTCTCTCTTTCGATCTGCTCTCTATCTCCACTCTTTTCTCTCTCTCTCTCTCTCCACTCTCTTCTCTCTCTTTCGATCTGCCAGAGCAAGGCTGCAAACGCTATCACAAGCACCTGATCGGACTGCAGAATTCCTCTCCCGTTCACTAGATTTCGGAAGTAGCTGTTGTCGAACAGGTCTCTAGATCTGTTGTCGAGCGCCACCGTGTTGTTTCCGTCGCCGTTGACGGGACACACCGACCAGAGCTCCGGGATCAGGCTGTTGTCCAGCGTCGCGTCCGGCGCGCCGCTACCGCTAAAGTTGGACAATCTGCCGCTGAAGAGCGCGCACCTCGATAACCCGATCGTGTGGCCGCCTGAATTGAAATACGATGAGATGGAAATTGAGGGAGGATAATTGGGGGTTTTAGATCTAATTACCTGATAGAGCAACGACGTCGGTGGTGTTGAGGCCAACGACGTCGAATTTGGAAACGATTAGCCACCTGCGCTATCAGCTCCTCCATGTGTTTCTGCTTCCGGAGGCGGCTCCGCCACGCCGACTCGCGGTTGGAGATCATCCACTTCCTCTTCCTCAAATCCATTGTCTGCTGCAGATCCTCCTTCGATGCCGAGTCTTCGGGAGGAGGTCCTTCAGCGAGGTCTAGCTGTGAGAATTAGGCTTGATCGACAGCAGCTCGAGATCGTCGGAAGACGACGACGTGGTGGCGGAGGACGAGCTGTGGTGGTGGTGGTAGAGGAGATTGAGCTTGGTCGGCGCTACTACGATCGAGGAGGGGATTGAACTCCGGCGGCGGAGCTAGGGGGTTTAATTTGCTGCGGAAACCCTAGATCTGAAGCGCTACTACGATCGTTGGAATGTTTGTTGCTAGGAAATTGTGGTGTCATTTGTAAATAGATTTGATTATTTCGTGATAGCATTTGGATTCAGTTTTCCGATGCATTGTATATCCAACGAGCTTGATCCTTGTTTAATTCTCCATTTGTTTTGATTTTTTTAAGTGATGATTTATGAATTTTATTTGAGAGATTGGTTAAAAGAGAAAAATATATTTTTGATAATTAATCATTAATGATCTTAAATTAATAACCAGATCTATAAATTCTCCACAGTTTAATGTTCTTGAATTCACAATCAGATTTATAAATTTACAACTTAATATTCTTGAATTCACAATCATATCTATGAATTCACAATTTAATATTTTTGAATTCACAACTAGATCTATGAATTCACAATGAAAATTCGAATTCACAACCAAATTAAATTCTGGTTGTGAATTCGACTGATTGTGAATTCACAACCAACATAAATCTGGTTGTGAATTTAATTTTGGTTGTGAATTCGACTGGTTGTGAATTCACAACCAAAAAATTCTGACTGTGAATTAAATTTAGGTTGTGAATTCTCAATCGAATTTAATTTTGGTTGTGAATTCGACTGGTTGTGAATTCACAACCAAAAAATTCTGGCTGTGAATTAAATTTAGGTTGTGAATTCGCAACCAAAAAATTCTGGTTGTGAATTCGATTGTGAATTCACAACCAGTGTGAATTCACAACCAAAAACTTTTGGTTGTGAATTCACACTGATTGTGAATTACGGGATTTTTTAAAGGGTTGATGTAAAGTGGACATTTTTTTAATTTTTAATGTGAAGGGTATTTTGGTAACAGTGGACATTTTTTATGTTTTTTATTTTAGTGGACATTTTTTATCTTTACAATATGAAAGTGGTCATTTTAAAAATCCACTCTATAGCTTATTCATTTCAAAATCTTTTTTATATTTTTTTTACATCGAATTAATGATCTTCTCGTCATCTTTGATGTAACATCCATATTGAATATTCTTTCACGAAAAGTTAACAATTTTTTGAAAAGTAATTAAATAGAAAAAAGAGAGAGAGAAAAAAAAATTTGTGGAAAAAGTAAAGGAAAGAATTAATATGAAGATAAAAAAAAAGTCATCTTTTATTTTATAGTATATAGATATATAGATTTGGGCTAATAATGTTTTATGTCCCGAACTTTCAGCATTTTCCATAAAATGTCCCGAACTTTTATTTTCTCCTAAAAAACTTTGAACTTTTAGTGTTGTCCATAAAACGTCCCGTTATACAAAATTCGATGACGGAAAGATGATAAAAAAAACCCCGAACTTTCATCGTTTTCTAATAATGGTGGTTCATAATATGGTTTTTCAATAATGACGGTCCCCAAAATGTTTCTTTCGGCGAGATAATTCATCTTTTTGTCACCGAATTTTGTATAGCGAGATATTTTATGAAAAAAATTGAAAGTTCGGGGTTTTTTAGGAGAAAATGAAAGTTCGGGACATTTTGTAGAAAGCGCTGGAAGTTCGGGACATAAAACACTATTAACCCTATAGATTTTCCTTGAAACTTATAAATAATTTTGCTCTAGGGTTAGATAAATTAAAGATATTAATTAATTATTATTTTCCTTCAAACATACAAATAATTTTGCTCTAGGGTAAGATTAATTAAAGCTTTTAATGGGTAGGATAGGATAGCTTTTTGGTCCATCTTTTTTTTTGGCTGAGAAGATAGTAGACATCAATTATATACTGATACAGTGGCATAAATAATTGATGAGTAGATTTTAGTTTCAGTTAAAATTTTGATATCGAATCATCGATGTATTAAAAGTGATGATTTTTGTAGCAGCTTAAAATTTTTATCTTTCACTCATCACAGATTCCAAAGTGCAAACCGCGGATAAAAGCAAAAAGGCAAATAACCCAAGATTCGAGCTCTGATTAGAACACAAAAATAGAAAGATAAAAAGAAGGGAAAACAACTCCAAGATTCTTGAGTTGCCCGTAACTCACTTCGCTTGATTTCTCGAAAGGAGAAGGAAGCACCGGCCAAATCGTTGGGCTGGTGGGCGTCAACCAACTAATAAAGGGTTAAAACAACGAGTTTGAATGTGGTTCGTCATTTTCTTTTTGATTTTTTTAGCGTCTGCCCCATTTTTTGTGTAGAATGCGTGATGACATGTTTGAACTATGTATAATAGTTGCTGAAATTGTGGGATTTCCATCGAATTGTGCTAGTGGCTCGAATTCCCTTTTCATGTGATGAGTTCCAATTGTTTGATTAATTTCCCCACTGGGCTTCCTTTTACTTTTGTTTGGGTGGGAAGTGGTGATTTTCGTACTGTTGAAGTTATTATTCAATATTTTTTAGCTTAATAAGCTTTTTATATTTGATCGACATGTTTGTGCGCGATGATAGGCAATTTTGGAGAAGGCATAAGAGAAAAGTGTATGTTGCACTTGGAGCTTTTGGGGGCGGGTATCTACTGTACAGGCTCTATGATGCTCGGAGGCATAGTCTTATTGCTCTTCAGAGGCAGCTTGCTGATGAGAGGGAAAGTGAGGAACTCATTAAAGCCCAGTTAAGATCAGCTGACCCTTGTGTATTCGTTTGTTATTGCTACTAATGAAGCTGACTGCTCATTAACGTTCGTTTATTTCTTTTCTCTTGGATAGAATACAATCACATTTTCAGAGCGTCCAGAGAATAGCTGATTCAGCAACGCTGCCTCATGTGATGCATTTCTTAGATATTCATTTGGCCGAGCACTTGGACCTTACGCCTCTGACAGAGAGATTAATTCAAGGAAAGGACCAAGCAAATGCTCTAACCAAGACAGAGAAGCTTGAACTATGGGACAGACTTAAAATATTGAGTATGGATATAATGCTTTCCTTGATTCACTCTGTATTTCTTTATCTAGGCCATTTTAGTGATTTTCTAGTGCTATCGGCTGTGATGTTTACAGGTTTTACAAAAATGGTATCATCTATTTGGGCGTTGACTATGCTGAGCCTCTATATCAGGGTGCAAGTCAATATCTTAGGGAGACATCTATATATTGACACAGCAAGAGGTCTTGGAAGTTCTCATCTGCTTGTAAGAATGATGCTATCTTTAGTGAAATCCTTTAACAATGCTTAATTTTTTTTTATCAATAGATGTGTTTTGAGCATTACCAAGCTGGCCTATTTGTAGAGGAGAACATTATTATGTGATGTGTCTCCAAAAATGTTGTATTATTATCAAGATAATGTTTTTATGCTAGAAAGTATTTCAGAAACGTCTTATAGTTGGGATAGTTCTTATAATTACCTCTATGTTTTACATCGTCTGATGTTCACAATAACCTGAATCATTATTTCATAGACGTCACTGTATTAGGACAAACTAATAACATCCCTCAAGTGTATTACTATTCACAACCCTTAAGGTAGTATCCTATCCTAGGCCAACCTTTTAGGTGTACATTTATGAACAAGTCATCTAGTTTGTACGAGTAGACATGGCATGCCCCACATCCAAGTTGATATTGAGGACGAATCTTTAACATGACCAGTTGACCATAATTTAGGAAGGATATATGGTTATTGTTAAAACAAAACGAGAGAACACTCTACTTGTCATCAAAAGGTACTCGAATCAGCCATGTGGCAGTCACATTAGCAACAATATTGTTGATGCTCATTATTTGACCTGGGTCATATTTGCCACAATGTCTCAAGGAGTTTTTAATGTTTTAAGTAAGTAGGAGCATTATTTTTTCTGTTCTAAATGTTTTTGGAGAGAGGAGAAGTTACAAGATCCACAATCCGCACATGCAGAGTTAAGCTATGATTTAACATTTGCGTACGTATCACCTTTCTTATAATGGCCCTGTTTTAACCAATAACCACCCAAACTGTACTTACTTACATCTGCAATGGAGATGTCCAATATATATGTTCCTTGTGCATCTATTATAGTTCAAGATATTTTTCACTGAAAGTAGAAACTGTAAGACTAAATTGACTGAACACCGGTATCTGTTATCAAAGTTAACCTTGGTGATCTCGGGGAACGGAATTGATAAGTAACTGAATGTTTTTCAATTTAAGACTCCGCATAAGCTTATAAATGATTTAGAGCTAATAGATTACCTTGCAATAGGATAAACGTGCCTTTTTATGATATCTAAGCTAGTCCTTTGTGGGCTAATTTGATTCTGCAAATTTTAGGTATTAGCAACCTATGTCCTGCTTCTGACTTGGTATTTGTTGGGTACATTTACCTCTTGTATCTCTTTTTAAAGCTTAATGCATAAAGAGAACTTTGGTGGTACCTTCTCTGCCTGATTAAATCCTAAGGGTGTTACAACTAACAGTTCAGTGATTCTTACTGGCTGTATATGATTTCAACCTTTGTTTCATAATTTTTCTAGTTAACCATTTAACAATGGGAGACAGTGGGAATGAAGGTGGATATTCTGGCTGTGTTTCTTTTGGGACAAGGAGAATCTTGTTATATGTGATATGTGCAGCAACATAATGCAGGATTTGTTGATCTTGTCATCTTAACACTTCTAAGTATTGATGTTGGGCAAACTCAGGGAACTGCCAGAACCTGGCAAGACTCTTTCTCGTGTTCACCAATTGCAAATTGCTAATGTGTTATTAAGATTTAAGTCTTTTGTTCGATGATTCTCCTCTAGGTTTCTAGTTGGTGAGATTAAGAAGAAATTTTGCTGAAAAAGTAATAAAATAGCTCACTTTTTTCACCAAAGCAATGATACTTCACTTTTTTATCAGTTTCAGCACAATTGTTTTTCTTTATCTTCCATTATGGATCACTGGATAGATACTTTTAGAGACACCATTGGTGAATTATAAATGGATGTCTAGACGTCTGTATATTACCGTTACCGATTAACTATTAATTAGACTTATTTCTTGTGCTATAAGTTAAACTCTTGGATTCTCAGTCAGAATCTTTACTTGTTATTTTTTTGATAGGATTAAGCTTTTCTGAAGCCAAATCCTAACAGTCAAAGGATAATGTCTTTCCAGAGTTAATTAGTAATTAGTCACTTTTTATTTCACCTTGTCTTTCACTTCTTGTGGGCTGTCTCCTTCCTTTCTTGAATTATGCTGACTATCATGCTTCAATTTGAATGGATACTAGCATTATCGGGTTTCTCCTACTATAAAAAATTTGATATGTGAACTCATCATTTAGTTAAACTCATTATCTGTTGTTTAGTCTGAAATTACTCACCCATGATTATTGTTTGCTAATTAGCCTGAGCATTTATTATTTGTTTCTGTGTTGGGGACTCCTGTCAGTTCAACAATTTCTATCTTTTCATGTTTAAACCTGATCAATATTATGTGGGCGAGTAGCTTTGCATGCGATGATTGCAGCATTTTCGAATTACTGATTGTATCTGGTGCTTTTGTACAGTTTACTTAATGCAAATCAGCTTTAGGGAATGTAAGCGTGCTTTCTTAAGAAACTTGTATAAACATGTTGCAATAAATAATGATGCATCAGCAGTAGAATGGTGCTAAATATATGTAGTTTTATTAATGCTGAAGCCTGATCTATTTATGTATATCTAAAGAATGGCTCATCTCTGTGATCCAGGATGAAGCTGAAATGATTGACAAAAATGATGAACAACAGTTTTTGGCCTGTGCTGATTATCTTTCTAACCACGGTCTGCTTTCTTTGATATCTGGTACAGAGGCTGTGACATCAGAAGTACTCAAGGGGTATGTATGCCTTTCTATGCATATATATGAGACTAGTGATTGTTTCATCTTTCTTTTTCCCCAATCTTCCTAAATTTTAGGTTTTTTCTGCTTCATTGTATGCATGCTTCTTCTATATGCTTTCTCTGGAACCTTCCTAAACTGCCATTTTCTTCATATTGTAATTTTTTTTCTACATTTCAGCCTTTCTTGCAATGGTTAAACAATTGATATCTTGTGACCAATTGAAATATTTTGGTACATCTTATTAAATATTTTTCAGCTTTCTAGGTCATAGCTGTTTATTTCCTGGCATTTCGCATCTTTGTGAAACATGTTTTATTCTGAGAATTATTTACTTATTATGTAAGTCTTTTTTAGTACTTCTGTGTTTTTGTTTCTTTAATGCATTGTTACCACTATAATACAGAACAAGGGTGCAACTGTGTATGTCTTAAATGCACTATACAATTCTAAGATAATTGAAGCAGCATCAAATCATTCATTTTTGTATCATTATTTTAGTAACTATATATTTTAATGAACAAGAGTATAAAATAAACTGTGCAAAAATTATGAATTGAGAGATAGGATCTCTTTATTTATCCACACTTTGCCTCATTATCTGAGCTCCTGCAGCAGCTATTACGACCTTAGGACTTTCCAAGTTTACTTCCAGCCTCTGCAGCTTTAAGTTCCCACCATACTGCCCATCACCTTGTCCTCTAAATCCTTCACTTGAAGACCCATTTAACGTGTTTCTAATTTCTCATGTTTCACCCGAAAGAATTTGAATGACTTAGACTTGCCCAAATTGTTATACCGGGAATTCTCTCTTTTTTCTTTTTTTATAGCTATCTGCTATTTAGTTTGAGCACCCACGAGTCCTGGGGTTCTGAAGTTCGTTCTCTTATGCATTGCATGATTGTGAATGTATTTGTTTGAAAAGGCCTCTATGGAGTGCTTTATTCTCTATTGAGGGTAGAACCTTTATTCAAAGATAAAGGTATACTATGGATGGCTGCTGGGGTAATAAAGGAATTATTTCCAGAGATAGTGTTACATTAAACATAATTTTGTAATCCTAAATTTGTTTTTCTCTTGGAGAACAATGTTTAGGCTTTTCCGGAAATGGTTTATCCATGAGTCCGACTTGAGAACCTACTTTCAATTTCCTGACTGTTGTCGTTCATGGTAGGATCACACATGAATTTTAAATCTTAGGAGTAATAACAGCTGTTTCTGAATATGGAGAAATCCTGAAATCTAAGTAGTGATCTAGATTTCTAAAGTAGGAGAGTTTCATTATGTTTACCAGTAATGCTAATGTTGATTGGAGCCTTATATAGTATGATGGCACTCAACATATTCATGAAAATAAGCAGAGAGCCAAGGTCAGAATTTGTGATATCTATCATGTCACTAATTTGTCCATCTACAAGTGAATATACGATTTATATGTAATATGTAGTTTGTATGTCTTTCAAATAAATCTGTTTTTAATTTCAAATAGGATGGTCAGAATTAACCGTAGGTAAGGAAAGAAAGTTAGGAAAATAAAGTTCTCTGCCATTCAATGGGTGTACCCCACCACAAAAGGAGCTTGGGAACCTGATTTGCATATGGCCAAGAAAATAATACATTAGACCGTTAACCCATTGAGTTGGTGCGGAAGAGTTTATTTGCCAGTTTCTTTTTATGGGCCAGTGGAGTTCACAGACGATATAATATCACATATGAATTTTTGGGGTTAGAGATCAGTGCAGCTAGAACTTGCTCACTTGGTGTTGATGGCCTGATTTTCCGTATTCTTTATATAATCTAGGGGATTGAGTTATGTAATGTGCTACTCAACTATTATCTCAGCGTTATTTTTGGTTATCTGTCATTATTTCAGTCTTATGTATATGTGTGTGTTTTTGTGTGTGCTTTCCTTGCTGCTTTTTCATGAAGTTGCTTTAGTTCTCTGTAATTTGTTGTACCTGTAAGGCATTTGTTTTAGTCTTGATTCTTTTATGTGGATACCTTAAGCTCAATTGCATATGTTGAATCTGATACTGCGAATAGGTAGCATCTGGATTCTTAGATGTGACGCCATATTACACACTTTAGTCTCCATGCCTGAGAACCATGCCTGAGTCCTACTACACTGGGCTTGAATTCCAGTGTCAGCCCTTGATCTGGCCCACCCATATTTCATTGAGATAAAATTTAGAAAAATTACATTTCAAAACTCCTTTGCATTGTTTCTTGGATCCCTAGTGATGTCACTGCAATAATTGTTTTGATATCAAAACTAATTATAAGTTGTTAATTTTTCATTTGCAGAAAGCACCTGAAAGATATCTTCAATACTTCATTAGTTCATGATACTATTATACGCATATTGGATACTTTAATGATTAGGCATAGCCCCAGTCAGTGGGTGGGTTATCTGATGCCTGAAGATGGTGATGTTTACAAATTTGTTGCGCCATCCAGCAGCGGTGTGTCAGATCTCTCACATGTTACAAAATTTGAGTTGCTCATGGGAGAAACACGTGCAGTATTGTCAAGGTATGATTTTATGCAACTGGTGTTGCTTCTGCAAACTGCAATTACGGCACCTTGTTTGTTGAGCTAGGTTGCGCTCAAGTTTTTTATCCGTTCTTTGAAAAAGATGTTAAAGTAAGAAAAGATTGTGTGAGGGACCTCCAAATCACACAGTGCAGCTTTTTGAGACTTTCAAATCCTTGGAATACAGCTGTTGTTAGATGAACAATAAGAAAGGTCAAAATATCAAAATACTCTAGTTTTCTTTATTTTGTGAGCAAGAACACTGTATGGTAGTTCTTGACTTTGACGTCAAGCTTATGCTAAGTGCCGAGGTAGTAAGGGATACTTTCCTATCGAATAAGCTCTAAAATTCATTACCTTCCATTTGGAGTTTGGCCTTTATTGTGCTGGATTTTTGTATTCTCTTGTTTTTGCCGTTTCTCTAACAGATGCTGACTTGACGTTATGCTGATGTGCTCGTTTTAACCTGTTCCATTTGATTGGACAGTGCTGAGTTCGCCAATATTGTTGACACATCTCTAAGAGCAGTGGTGAATGTTGTGTTGGAAGATCTAAGCATCCATTGCGGAGAAAACAATTTGATATCTGGGATGCCACTCGCCAGACTTGTTCCGAGAATAGCTCTTATGGCTCAACAGCTTGTTACCGAATCCAACAGAGGTAGGTACATCCAAATGATTCGGAACATACCCGAAGTTGAACTATTCTTCACCCTTTTATACTCGAGCACACCCGCATAGAACAGAATCACTGTTTCAGTTTCTGAGAAACTTGACAAAGTCAATCAAGTATGTTGGTGATGATGTACAAGGTTTTAAAGAGAATAAGGGGAGGAGAAGAGCATTTTTTGTTGTAATATCTTCTTGCAAATGTAATTCATGGCGTTTCTTTTGACTGATTTCAGTTTCTTGGAGCGCTCTAGTAATTTTAAAGCACAGGTGTTTTTACATTTGAAGATTGTCAGGTTTGTGGTGATACGTACATGTATTGCCTATGCAATTTTGTTTTTATATTTGGAGGTTTGGAAATGTGTTTGCTGGAAGTTCTAAAAAATAATAATAGCATCCAAATGTAGGATGCTAATGTCATAAGGGAACCTTCTGGTCAGCCTTTTCTCTCATCATCAACGCTCATGTTTGTTTGTATAGTGAATTTTGTGTGAATTGTCCAAGCAAACAACTACGTTAACATAAAACAATACAATACATATGAAATTACAAAAATTAACCTTTCTGCCCCATTATCTAAAGCTGCGAAGTTTGCCTGAAATATTTCATCTCGATAATTGTAAGTTGACTTTTGTAGATTATAGTTGCGTGACGGTCAAATCGCATCAAGTTCTTCTATATATAGTAAAAAGCATAATTTGTGAGCAACATTCGGGCATATGAACTCAACGACACACCAAATGCTCTTGTGTTGATCAGACATGATCAGTAAATCGTCCGGCGGATTTCATAGGCTCATATGCAATTTCGAGAAAAAGTATATCCACGATTCGTCATTCTCAATCAAATTAATACTAATTGCAAGAGGAAAGACCCCCTTCGTTCCCTTGTTTGGTAACTGCGACGAAGAGAATCTCTTCGTTATTTCCCTTAAGGTGAGTTCCATTTACTACAATGACAGGTCTCACTAGACTGTCCAAGAACTACAAATATATAGCAGAACTCACTCGTCTGAGTAGTCTGAACATCACATATGGTCCCAAGATTATGCTCCCTTGACATATCCAGATATGATGAGAGCCTTTGATAAGACTGCTCGAACTTACTATAAATCATCTCTATAGCAATGTCCCTGGACCACAGAGCAAACTTGTAGCACATATCAATGTCAAATAGTCTAGGCATCTAACCCACCATCTCTTTTGGTGTTTTAGAACCCCTAAATGGATAATTTACATGCAAAGTATGCAGCAACTACTCTAGACGACATTATTCTTAGAGCATTGCGGCCCAAGTCCGAATGGCAAGTGTGGCCCAGAATTAACTTAATGATTCTCTAAACTCAACTGTTTGTACTGCACGTAACTTGAAAAAGCAGTCACTGCCAGCGGCGTATCCAGGATTTTTAAATCGAGGGTACAAAAAAAATAATCTTATAAACATGAATGTAATAGATATTTTAATGTTAAAAATAGTATATTTCAAAACATTACTCCCTCTGTCCCACCTATCTTGAGATATTTCCTTATTTGACAAAAGTTTTATCATTTATTCATCTTTTCACTTTTTCATCTACAGCACTTAACACACTAAATACTACTCATTCTATCCCACTAAAAGTGGCTTGTATACAATTTTGGGTCGTCCCACTATAAGTAGCCTAGTTCCATAAATGAAAAAAAATTAACTCTTAAAAAAATATAAGTCCTACCACTTTTAACCAATTTACACATTCTCCTTAATTCTCGTGCCAAAAAATTTTGAGCCACTTATAATGGGACGGAGAGAGTAGTTTCTTAAATCTCGTGCCCAAAATTTTGAGCCACTTATAACGAATTGTAACACATCGGGATGACATATCTGTAAATGAATCACGTAAGGTAATTCTGTTCGATCATGCACAAACATTTACATGGTTGATTTTGTTCGATCGTGCACAAACTCAATCAACCGTGTACATATTATAGTCAATTGTGCACATAATAAATACTCTCTTCTTCCACGAAAGGTGTTGAGTGTATTAAAAATGGTGAAAATGTGTTTTAATTAGTATTGTGAGTGGTGAAAAGGTGAAAAGTAAAGGTAACTGAGATATTTATAAGTGTTGAGATATATTCCAAAAATAGGTAGGAAGTTCTTTTATGAACGTCCCAAAAAGGAAAAATAGGAAGTTCTTTCGTGGACGGAGGTAGTATTTAATTAATAGTATTAAATAAATAAGTAAGTTTAAAAAACTAACTAATAATAAATAAGTTAATTAACTAATTAAATTAATTTTTACTAATAACTAATTAAGATTTTTATTACCATGAGCTCCAACTCATTAATTAATAAATATATTAATTAATAAATAAATAATAATTAAATTAATTAATAAATAGTATGTTAATAGTGTATAGAGAATTCAATTGTGTACTGTTGAGCTCAATTCTGCAAAAATTTACACGGTTGATTTTGTTCAATCGTACACAAACTTAATCAACCATGTACGTATTATAGTTAACTGTGCACATAATAAATATTTATTTAATAACAAATAAATAAGTAAGCTAATTCATAAAAAAAACTAACAAATAATAAATAAATAAGTTAATTAACTAATTAAATTACAAAATTAATTATTTATTAATTTTTATTAATAACTAATTAAGATTTTTATTACCTTGAGCTCGAACTCATTACTTAATAAATATACTTAATTAATTAAATAATCGATAGTTATTTATCTATTTATTTAAGTTAATAAATAAATACTCACTATGTCCCGCGAAACACGAGTTGTTTTTTTTTTGCGCACATGGTTTAAGGAGTTATTGATTAGTGTTTTAAGTGGGTAGGTAATAAAGTAGAAAAGTGCTTATATATTGAATCTTTGTTTTTTAATCTTTTTTTTATTTTATTTTTTAGATTGATTTTTAATTAACTGAATATATTAATTTAAATTTAATTTTCAAAATTTTTTGAAGGAAGAAATTATGTTTTTTTTTCTTTGAGATTAGAAAATTAAAAAAAAAGGCTGACAAGGAAGTACATAACATTACATAAGCGAAAATAATGCCTGATCATGAAAACAGTGGAAGAGCTCATAAATATTTCAAAATAGTGGTTGATCATTCAAAATAGACCTCAAATGTTGGCGGCCAAACAGTACATATGCTACACAACTCCCAAATATTTCAAGTTTCCCACCAATTTGACCTTTTCTAATCTATAAAGGCACGAGCCTTAATACAATCACAAAACATAACATTGAAATTCTCTTTGAAGAAGGATCTATCCACTGCACAACGAAACAAAGTCGTCATGTTCCTCCTAGAAGGATGCATCGATGGAAAGCCACCCCGAGAAAAGATTATGGCGGCAACACTGAAATTCTCCATCTCCCGTCAAACTATTTCACGATTATGGAGAGCTGCAAGGAAGCAACGAGCAGAGGGTCAAATTATTCATATTCGCAGTGGTAAGCTTACTTATACAAGGAAAAAGATTATTCACCTTGATCTCAATCTACTAACAACTCTGGAATTAAGCTTACAATTACAACCCTTTAAACACTATTTTTGTACATGATTCCACCATCAAATAACTTTTTACCAGCTTTATTTAAACACGTGCCACTATCTTTCGGACAAACTTTTGAGAGACGGAGGGAGTAACAAATAAGTAAGTTAATTAACTAATTAAATAACAAAAACTAATTATTTATTAATTTTTATTAATAATTAATTAAGATTGTTGGGAAATGAAAGATATATCCAACCCTCATGTTTTGATGATACCAAAACTGTTAGAAGACACTTTCTGGTTAGCAGAACCGATCACCTACCCACCGTGGGCAAACATAACGTGCCCACCACTTATGTGGCAATGTTAATTAGGAAGGAGAATTAATAAATCTTACTCTAATTAAAATTATCTTACTCTAATTACAATTGCCACATCAGTGATGGGCACGTTATGTTTGCCCACGGTGGGTAGGTGATCGGATCTGGTCTAGTTAGAGGTTATCTTTCTGGACTTAAATGTTTTAGTCCCTATAGTAGCTAGACTGAAGACTGAACGCCTTGAAGACTAAAGATGTCAACTCAACTGAAGAACAATTTGACTGAAAGCTTCTTACAAGTTCTAAATGCATCGGAGTTGCAGATCCAACTGAAGTCCTGACTGATGGAAAATACACTGGCACTTGAAGAATCTACGAGCCATAGCAAGCACTTCAACTGAAGACAAGTTCAGTTACACTAAGACTATGATGAACTGAAAGAAAAAATGATGTCTCACTAACTCCAGCTACGTGGATAGCTTTCTGGACACGCTGCATTTAATGCCTAAGTCAGAGCATTGACTTTAAAATAACATAATTTCATTTTTCATGTAAAAGTCTGCAACACCAATTCTGAAGGACAAGAAGACCAACTCTCCATTCATCAAAGGAGAATGAAGACAAAGAACCTGAGCTGTTTTGGACCACATCTCACAACGGCAGAATTTGAAGAGGGGATCTCCACCAACAGATCTATTCTTCAGAGCTGCCTATAAATAGCTCAGGAAAACACCCCAAGAAGTGGGGTGGGAGATGGAGAGAGAATCCGATTCAATCATCAATGCTGAAGCTACATCGAAAGATCAACTCGAGCTTAACCTCTATAAGCATTGAATCGAAGAAGAGAGCAATCATAGATAACACAATCAATACAACTGATTGCATAAACTCTCTTAGAACATCTAGGCAATTAAACAAGATATATCATTAGCCTAGTTTCAGATTACTTGAGAGTTTGTTCTCAGTAATCCTAGTTGGTTTAATACATAACCTTTTCTTTAGAGTGAGAATAGTGATTGTAATCGAGTTCGAGACTGAGACCAAACTCAGTAGTTGTTTAGTACCAGTAAACTAGCAAGCTAAGGGAGTTCAGACCAGTGTTCTGACTCAGAGATCTTAGCCACCCGCTGGAAAAGGCATTTGTGTGTCTTAGCGTGCTAAGAGAGAGCGAGAAATCCAACCCAATGTATTGGTACTAAAAATTATATTTTTAGTTCAAGATTTGCTGTGTACCCGTAAGCACAAGTCCAGAGTGTTTGTCAGACTGATCATCTGGTCGTGGACGTAGGAATTTATTTTTCGAACCACGTAAAAATCCTTGTGTTCTTTATCTGCTTTCAGTTATTCTTATTTGCGCCAAAATTGTTTACATCTGAATCTTGCTTAACTGAAAAGAGAAACTAAGGATTTCATTAAGTGACAAACTTTCTTAAGGCTATTTGAACTAAGTTTAATTTCCGTTGCTACTGTTATTAGTCAAACTGATAAATCTCCGGATAATCAGTAAAATTCATAACACTCCTCTGTTTACGTTCAAACTCGACTGAAGCCTTATCTGGACTGAAGTTATCTGACTGGTTCAGTTAACTAAAGTCATCCTCTAATATTAATATCAGTATCAGTCGCTAGCCTCTCTTCAACTGAAAACTGTTTTGAGACTTACCTAAAACCTTCAATTGATATTCTTATAAAAGCTTTTCAGTATCAGTTATGTTCTCTTATTTGTTCAAACATCAGTTTTCGCGAAGAATTGCCACACATGTGTATTCCCCCCCCCATACACATGTTCAGTGACCCTCCGGGACCAAACAAAGATTTTTATTACCTTGAGCTCCAACTTATTACTAATTAATAAATTAATAATAATTAAATCAATTAATAAATAATATGCCAACTACATATAGAGAATTCAAATGTGCACTATTGAGCTCAATTGTGCACAATGTATACGTTTGATGTTGTTCAACCTTGTATATATTGTATACGGTATTTTGTTCATTATGTCATTGTGGAATACAATTATGTGCTTAAGAACATAGTTGAGCTCAATTATGCACAATATGTATACAGTTGATTTGTTCAATAGTGTACATATTACGCACGATTGATTTTGTTCATTGTGTCATTGTGGAATACAATTGTTTTGTTAAAAATATATTCATAGCTCCTAATTGTGTCCTCCCAATCAAACATGTATTTTATATTTTTCATACTTAATGTGGTCTTACACGTGAAAAAAATAAATTTTAAGTTGTAAAACCAACAAATCATGATGTTGATCTCAAGATATTCTTAACTGGGTCATTTACGAGCATAATTGTGTACTGCATTCAGACTATGTATAACTCACCATAAAATCAGAATATTTTTGATACAATTGATAAATCTGCTATGAATTTAACATACATACCTAAATACAATAAAAACACCCAAAGAGTTCTAATCGATCCAAGCTTTTTCAATTAAAAATTCGCCAAATTTTGGAAATTTTTGAAAACAAAAAAAATATGTTTTCACCACGTTTTCATTCACCAACCTCTCTTACATTAGCATTCATTATCCATTAATGTAACCGTACGATGAAAATTAGGGAGCAACCGCGCCATATCTGCGAAAAAATGAAAAAGAAAAAGAAAAAAAAGAGGTGGTCTTGGGTACATTCAAGTGTACCGTACAACCGGGTTGACCCGTACCCGTACCCAGATCCTGACCCGCATCCTGATCCAAACTCGTATCCTGACTCAAATCGTGTAAATGACAATATTCGGTTATACAAATGACACTGTCTTTAATTGACAATATTCTGTTATACAAATGACACTGCGTATAAATAACATTATAACATTGTGAATGACACTATGTATAATTGACACTATTCAAAAATATAAATGACACGTATAATTGACACTATTCAGAAATATAAATGACACTTCATGTAATTGACACTAGATTATAAATAACACTATAATATTTTAAATAACACTGCAAGATTGAAAATGACACTATAACATTTTAAAATGTTACAATATCATTTATATAATTAAATAGTGTCAATTATAAGCAGTGTCATTCGTATAACTGAATAGTGTCATTTACATGATTTGGGTCAGGATGCGAGTTTGAATTAATATGTATGTTAGGATTTGGGTACTGATCAATTTAGGCATATGATACACCCGAATGCACAGGAGATTTTGTGAAAGATAAAAAAAATGAGGAATAAGAGATTTGAAGAGAGAAAATATAAATAGAAGAGAGAGAAAATAGAGAATCACGTTGAGTGACTTTGACCTTTTAAATAACTTAGTCTTTTTATTAGATTTTAATTATTAAATTCACATTTTTATCATTTTGATTATATAAGAACCACACCATATGAAAATGGCTTTTGTGTCCATTATCACTATATTTTACTATGACAATTAAACGTAAATGGCTTCTTGGATGTGAAATAAATCAAGAACAAACACTTTGACCGATGAGATTATTTGTCCGAATTCTATGTTTCATTATTTTTGTTGTACCATTAATTTTAATATATTTATAAAATAATAATTGATTATTATATAATAAATCTTAATTAATATTTATTATAAAAATTGAAGGTTTAAAGTATTAGCCCTAATTTTGAAACTATCAACCACAAAATTATTTTTAACTAAAAAAGTAAAAATTAAATAAGAACTAATTATAAACTCCAATAAAAATTAGTAAACTAAAGCACACAAAATTTAAAAATAAAAAGTTATTTTTCAGAAAAAATACTAGTGGCACATCAAATCCAAACCGATGATCACAACTGTACAATAATTTTTTTGCCTTCTTTACAACAGTACCTATTATATGTAAGAAACTAGTAACCGTAAATGTTACCTTAGGAAATACATGTATGATTCTATGTATATATCATAAATAATACTCCATCCGTCCACCAGTACCTATATTTTCTTTTTAGTCCGTTCATGAAATGAGTACCCATTTTCCTTTTATATAAATGTGTCACACACAATCTTTTAATTAATACCCTCAAAAAGTGAGACCTTTATTCCACTTACACCACATTCAATACATTTCTTAAAACTCGTGCCGTCCACAAATAAGTACTCATTTCATAGACGGAGGAAATATTTATGTATTTTTATTCTTCCCTTTGTCTACAAAGAAAGAGTGTGTGGTAGAGTGGAAGATACGAGTTTTAATAAAATGATTAAAAGATATTATTTTACTATTAAAAGAATTTCACAAAGAGTAGTATTTAGGGATTGGACTCACCAAATTGTAAAATTAAGGAGTGGGTATTTTGTAAATATTGGGTATAAATGAAATTTAAAATATAAGGGAGTTTCTAAAAAATAGAAAACATGCACTCTTTATGAACGGATGAAATAGTAATAAATACACACTGTTTGTAAACGCATAGGTATTTAATATAATATAAAATAATTATTGAAAATAAATAGAACAAATTAAATAAGACAAATTCAAATTAAAAAAAACACACATACCAAGTTAAATAAAGAGATTATGACAAAAAAAAACTACACGGATTTTAAAAAAAATTACAATTTTCACGTGAACTTTCAATTAAGCCAAAAAAATACATGAATTTGTATTTTCGTTGCTATTTTCACTTAAATTTGACTTTCGACGAAATTAGAGCTTAGTTGGCAATTGAAATTAAGTCATTAATTTTTTTTTTGTCTTTTTAGACCTTCGAACTTTTAAATAATCTTTATCATTAGGAGTTAAATCAATATCATATAAATTTCTGACTACGAATTAAGCCCTAATTTCGTTGAAAGTTAAGTTTATGTAAAAATTACAATATATATATATATATGTATGTATATATATTTTAAAATTTATACTCACTCCGTCCACGATTTAATGCCCCACTTTGGTGTGGACACGGAGACTAATAAAGTTGAAAAATGTTATGTGGATGAAATATAAGTGTAGTTGACGAAAGTGATAAAGATAGTTGACTAAAGTGATAAATGTGTGGTGAGTGAATCCACTAGTGATAAAGTGTAGTAAATATAGAATATAAAAATGATAAATGTATTTTAAGGTAGGTCCATTGGTGGCAAATAATAGTAAATATAGAAAAAGAAGAAAAGTAAGAGGGTACAAAAAACAGAATAGGACATTAAATTGTGGATAAAATTTTAAAGGTAAGTAGGGTATTAAATTATGAAGGGAGGGAGTATATTTTTTGACTATGACACCTTAAATAAAAATAAAAGAATTACAATAAAAGGGCATAGACAGCAAATGCAGTTTCCCAATTCCATAATGATAGACATATGTATTTAATGGTATTTCAATATTTTGTGCAGTCCGAAAACCTCCCACTCTTTCCAGTCAAAGCTAACCAACGTTAAAGTGTTGGATTGTGGGTCAGCCACTTGTCTCTCTATCTCTCATCTTTTCTTTTTCTTTTTTGTTTTGGACATTGTTTGGAAAGACAAGCGCATGTGATTTTGAAGGGAATCTAATCAATTAGGCCCCAAGACGTTTCAGAAGAGACTTTTGCAGAGCTGTAAAATAACAGTAGCAAACAATGCACCCCACCCTACCCCTAACCCCACCCCTACCCCCACTACCCCACCATCAATCAACCGACCAAAATTTGATGAAATGCAAATCGAATTCAAACCCCCCAACGAACCATAATTTTGGATTCACCGGTTTTCACAAACCGATCAAATTATATACCCCCCCCCCCCCCATTCTAATTTTACAAATTTCACTAGCGTAAATCACGGTTATTGTAATTTTAGAATCGTATCAATTAGTATATATTTTATTCATCTCACGAAATTTGAATATTTTTTTCAATATTAATTTTAAAGAGTTAATATTTAATTTATGTGTTAAATGTGATAGGTGAAAAATAGTGAAAATATGAATAAAAAAAACTTATCATATAACAAAAGTGTTTAAATTTCGCCCGAAAAGTAATACTACTACTCAAGCTTCATGGGAGTAGTAATATATTTCCTTTTGTTCATAAAAAATATGACCCTGTTGAAGAGCATTTTTAATGAATGTGTAAGATGACAAGTTAAACATCTTCCTAACATTTTGTTGTTTTTTTCATCGTTAAAATGACAGAAAATGACGATGAAAAAAATAACAAAATGTTAGGAAGATGTTCTTTTCTGATAAAGTTCCGTCGCACACTCGCAGAGTGGTTGGGCATATCATTGATTTTAGAATCGGCTCGATGCCTTTTACCTATTTGGGGGGTTCCTATTTTTGTTGGGAGGGTTCGTGCTTTGGCATTGAGACCTATTCATGACAAAATTGTGAATAAATTCTCCAGATGGCGTGGCAAGCATCTCTCAATGGCTGGACGTGTTTGTTTAGTCAAGTCGGTAATTCAAAGCTCCTTGACTCATTCTATGATGATTTATCGTTGGCCGAGATCGTTGCTTAAGGAGCTTGATGCTAAATGTAGAAACTTTATATGGACTGGTGATGCGAATAAAGTTCCAACCTGCGCTGTTGCCTGGGCGAGAGTTTGTGCGATTAAGGAGGAAGGTGATTTGGATATTCGTTCTTTTTATATTCTTCCTCATGAAAAGGGCATGGAACATTATCCGAGGGAGGGATTTTGGCTATGATATGATGAAGGAGAGATATCTCAAACCTTTTGGTCAGACGAAGGTGGTGGCGGCGCCTTCTTCTGTTTGGATTGGTCTTCGCAATGAGATTGCTTATCTTATTCAGGATTCTTATTGTTATATTGGTACGGGAAACCTCACAAATTTTTGGCTTGACGATTGGCTTTGTTTTAGAATCGTTGATAGATGTGGTGTTCCCTCCTTTGTGCGTGATTTTCTTACTCAGTCAGTTGAGGACTATTATTATGATGGTGTTTGGCACTTCACTTAGGCTTTTGTTGATAATTACCCGGATATTGTTTGTGCTATTTTACTTCTGCCTATTGGTGACGATCAAGACTCTAGGTATTGGAAACCGTCTCTTCATGGTAACGTTACTTCTGCACTGGCTTTCGCTCATCACTGCCATCGGTATCCGAAGGTGAAATGAGGGACTTCGATATGGGAGAAACACATACCTACTCATCGGTCGTTGGTCTGCTGGCGGATTCTCCATGGTCGAATGCCTACTTTTGATAGGCTTATATATTCAACAAGGTCTCATTATGCCCAACCGTTGCGTTTTTTGCATGGCGGATAGTGAATCCATGGATCATATTTTCCGGGGCTGTATTAAAGTGCAGCAGGTTTGGAAAGACTTAGTGGGATGGTTCGATCAAGAGAGCATCTTGTGTGTCCCTGACATCCATAGCCTGTTGGTGGCGGCGTGGAATACTCAGCTCAGTCCACAAGTTGCTTGCTTTTGGAAAGCATGAATCATTACTTTGCTCTGGTGCCTTTGGACGCAAAGAAATAGTTGCATTTTCGAAGACGAAAGCTTTGTTTATAAAAAGATTATTCATGCCATCAAGGTGGCGTTTCTTGAAATTGAGCAAAATTTTTGTAAGCTTGGTTGCATAAATAACTCTTGTGTGGATCTTTTGGTGTTGAGAAGGATTGGTGTTAAGCCAAGGGCCTCCACTCCCCCGAATTTTATTATTGTCTATTGGTGGCCTCCACCGAATCAATGGATTAAGGTCAATACTGATGGTTCGGCGTTAGGAGCTCCTGGGAAAATTTCTGTCGGAGGCGTCTTTAGGGATACGTTCAATTGGCTTCGTGGTTGCTTTCATATTAAAGGCGGGATTGGCTTCGCTTTTGAAGCAGAGCTCCATGCGGTTATTACAACAATCCAAATTACTCATGCTCGGAATTGGCGGTATTTGTGGATCGAATCCGACTCCAATTTTATTGTGAATCTTGTCCAATCTCGGTCTCTTGACGTCCCTTGGTGTTTTGCCTCCAGCTGAAAGAGAGTTCTTAGTCTCCTCATGGATTTTCATTTTCATATTACTCACATATATCGTGAGGGAAATAAAGTCATGGATATTCTTGCGGTGGATAATACGCAGAAGGGCTGGTGGCCTTCGAAAATTGAAGCTATCAAGAAGGCCGTGAGGCTTGACATGTCTAGCCATAGCCACTTACGCATGGTGCATTAACTCTTTTCATGGTATCTGTTTTTTGCTCGTTTAGGCCTTTTGATGAGCAGTTGGACTGCTTGTCCAATTGGAGCTTTTCTCACAGCTTAGATGGTTATGGTTGGAGTAACGGGAGTTCAGGCTATTGGGCTGAGGATGTTACCGTGGCTAGCGGGGTTGAGTGGTGCTGTTGGACTGGAAGCTTGGTTGTTGATGACGAGAGGGGTATGGAGGGTGATAGCTGGCGCTTGAGCATTTGGTCAAGCACTTGGTGGGCGGCCTGTTTTGTGCTTTTTTGTCAGTTGTTTTGGGTTTGGGATGGAGTGTCACATTATCCTTTTTCAGGCTTCGGTTACGCTCGGGTCTGGGATTATTGTGGTCGGACTCCGTTGGATGCTTTGCCGGAGGTGGATCTTTTCGGGACTTTGCCTTCGGCATGGAGTTCTTTGGCTATCGGCAGTTATTTTCGTGATGAGTCAAGGGTTGAACCTTGGGTCTTTTTTTTTCGTTATTTCTCTTATCTTGGCAGCAATATGTTAGGGTGTCTTTTCAGTTGTTATTGTCTTTGTATGGTTTGCGGTACGGAGGTGTCCGGTTTAACTTGGGGGCGATGGTTAGGCCGAAGCTCTCGAAGTTATTCTCTCCTCCGCTGACGTTTTATTTTATGCTTTGTTGGTTGATGTTTCGTTTATAGACGGGCACTCTTTTTCCTTGTTATGGTTTTCCCAATGGATTTTCCATAACAAGATTTTAATGAGGCCCGACCCTTAGTCTTCTTTTGTGCTTTCAAGGGTTTAGTCTTCTCTTTTCTTTTCCTTTCTATAAAATTGTAATTTAAGTCACGAGTGCGCTCTCCTACATGGTGCGGCCACCCAAAAAAAAAGATCAGTTTCATATCAAATTGAAACTTGGTTCATATGGCATCTGTATTCAACCATCCCGCATAATATTAAAAGTCACCCATTTATGAGATATCTTCACTTATGGTCTTGCTACTCGCTCCATGAGCAGCTGAATTAGTTGTTTTTTTGCCGCCAACACGACTCCCAACATTGGCTGCCAAACATAACGGATTACACCAAAATAATTTATTTCTAACAAACTATTCCTTATAAAGTTGAGGATTTCAATGTGGTCTTTGTATTATAAAAACAATTATCATCACCAACAAATATGAGTTACAAATTTTAATTTGTTCAAAAATACTAACATGTTCATACAATAATTAACACAATTCACAAACCTGATCTATTCAGATAGCACACACAATAATTCAATCACACGAACACGATTTACCGTCAATTATGCTATTGTCATATTCGCCACGAACAACTGATTTAGTCCCTTTCGTCCTGGCAACAACCCTTTCATTGACTGCAAAAAAAGAAAGAAAGAAAAAAAAATAGAAGAATATTACACAAATTAATTAGTTATATATTTTTTTTTAAATTACTTCTAAATATCATTTCGTCAATGTGGCAAAATTCTAATTCATTCAAAACTATTTATATGTACATAGAATAATTAACAAAATTCAAATACCTGATTTATTAAGCTAGGACACACATTAACAAGATTACAAAAATATGAATTACCTTCAATAATGTTCGTGCCAGATTCGCCATGAACAACATACTTACCCCCTTCGTCCCAACAACAACAACCCCTTCATTGGCTGCAAAAAATAATAAAAACTTGATTACACAAACGCAGCAAAAACTTACTTGCAAATATCAGTTTATCAATGATATCTATGTTTTGTAAATGATTTCCGGTAACAAGAGGTCAATTAGACGACTGTAAAACTAATAAAAGGCATATCAATTATAAAAAAATAGATTCACAAATTATTCGCACCAAATTCATACACATTTTACACAAATGCACATATAACCATATTCTAAAAAAACAACAACATTTTACCTCAACATTAGTCACCCGAATTAAACATATATATCATTTTGTACAAAATCACATGTATAATTCGTACAAAAAAAATAATGTAGGAAACACCACCCACATGTTATTCATTAGTCAAAGAACACACTGAATAAATAAAATAATGGTTTCAAATTAGAGATTAAAATACAAAGAAGAATGCGTCAACATTAATGTGAATCTAGTCACACTATTGCTTTTTAAAACACACGATGTTCAAAAGTACATCTAGGGACCACCAAGTTTATACCACTCAACACATCCCCAACAAAAAACATACTAATTTAAGAATTTTTATGGCATACAAAACCCACCCAAAACAGGTAAAAATCCCTACAATCTCTTAAACAAAAAATTATTGGTTCCATCGAAACATGTAAAAGATTCATAGCATTAACCCTCGCGTATCTCACTCGGTGGATTAGATTTAGTCCGAGCCATTGATAACGACTATTGGATGTGAGCTGAGGTGAATTGTGGATCGAAAATTGTTGCGATGAAACTTTATCTTCCCCCGCCACCCAACTTTTTTTTGCAAAGTTTAAGCACAAATGTAATTTTGTTCAGAGGATTAGATGTGTTTTAATTGAATGCATTAACTCATATTTATTTATTGCGTCGAATTTTTTAAAAGGATTTGATTGAGATATCCCTTCCGATTCATTTAGTCATCGTGGGATTGTCAGACAATTGAGTATCCATCAAATCAAATCTTTAATTCCATATTTAATTTGCGCACTAATCGGATATATGGAAGGTCAAAAACACTACCAATTTTACCCTTTAAACTATTTACGTTTACATTTTAAGAATTACACCAGCAAACTTCAGAGACAATCTAATTTTTTAATCACAGCCGTTTAAACACTAATGATCTACGGTTAATTATAGACTTAGAGAATGATTTCAATGAGAATGGACAAATGTGGTGAGAAATGAGAATGAATTTGGAACGTTCGATCTTCAAATCATATGGCTGATATTCACCTGGAGGGAGCGAAAATTTTATTAATTAACTGAATATCTTGATTCAACACTTTATAGTGCCTTATTCAACACTATATACTGGCTTATTTATTATTCTCATTTCTCACGAAAAATAACTTTCTTACTAGAAGCTAACCCAGCCGCATTCAAAAGTATCATTTAGATATATTAAAAGTGTCATTTGCATGCAATAAAGTATCATTTGTAATATATCATTTATTTTTATGAAAAGTATCATTTAATTTTATAAGAAATACTCCCTCCGTCCCGCTAATAATGACATGTTTCTTTTCGGCACGAAGATTAAGGAGAAGAAAGTAAGTAGCGTTAAGAGTGTGGTCCACATATTTAAGTTTGTGATTAAGGGATTAATAGTTATTTCTATTTTATCAATATCAAATAAACTTTATTTTTATGTTTATTAATTTTCTGTCTTTATTTTGTTTTAATAATTTTTTTTAATAACCTTTTTTTTCAAAATTTAATGAAATTGAAAAACTGAATCAACTTTTTGATTCCCTCAATTTTGGCTACTGTCCAATTCATTCTAAAAACTTAAAATTGAAATTAAAAAAATGGCGCCACATTTTAGAAGAGAAGGGCAGAACTGCCCATTCATTAAATTTTTGCGAGTTTTCAAATTTCCCACAAATTTTCAAAGTTAGGCCCTTTATAAATAGGGCATACATTCAGTTTCAAAAACATTCAAAATCTAACACCTAAACACAAAAAACAGCAACAACATGGCTAGCAGAAATGATCTTTCTTCCTTTGAGAGAGCAGCCATCCTCCAATTCTTGCTTAAAGGTAGCAAAAATGGCAAACCAGGTAGAGGTAAGCTGACTGCAGCGGTGCAAAAGTGGAAGAGCTCACGAAGAACCATTAGTCGACTTTGGGCAGCTGCAAAAAAGCAAAAGGATCGTGGTGAGGTAATTAGTTCTTTGAGTCGTAAATCATCAACAAGAAAAAACATGTAGAAATTGATTTAGGGTTGATTGCTAGCATAGACTTGGCAAAAGATCTACCATTAGAAGGCTAGCATGTGGGATTGGATGCAGTAAAAGCACAGTTGGCAGGTGGATTCAATCTGGGCTGATCAGGGCTCATACAAATGCAATTAAACCTGATCTAACGACTCCAAACAAGTTGCTTAGGTTACGGTTTTCCTTAGAAGCTCTAGAATATGATATGATTCTTAGGAGTTTGACGTTTAAAAGCATGCACAACACAGTCCACATTGATGAGAAGTGGTTCTACATCACAAGAACATCAAAAAGGTTCTATTTGACCCCTGAAGAGACAAAACCTCACAGGACATGCAAGAGCAAAAAGTTCATCACTAAAGTGATGTTCATGTGTGCTGTGTGTTGGCCAGTGTTTGCAAGTGATGGAAGCTGCTTGTTTGATGGCAAAATTGGCATATTTCCATTCACTGAATTGGTGGCAGCCAAAAGGAAGAGTAAAAACAGGGATGCAGGGACAATGGAGGTGAAACCAATACAAAGCATCACCAAACAAGTTGTGAAAGAATGCCTTATCAACAAGGTACAAATGGTGAATGAGACATGCTCTAAATGTAACAATTGCATGTACATAGTTCAATTAATTTCTTTATATGCTTAGTTAATGCAATGCATGGCAGATTGATGTAAAGTCTGTTATCATTTGTTTTTAAAATTCAGATTGTTCTTGCTATTAAAGCAAAATGGCCAGCAGGGGCTAGCAAAACTATCTATATACAACAAGATAATGCTAGGCCTCACATTTAAGACTCGGACCCAGATTTCAGGGCAGTAGCTTCAGCAGATGGCTTTGACATTCATCTGGTGTATTAACCACCAAACTCCCCAGATACAAACATCAATAATCTGGGGTGGTTTAGGGCAATACAGAGCCTACAAACTGAATTAGTTTGTACCAGTGTGGGTGGTCTTGTGAATGCAGTCATTAATTCATTTAATGAATTAAGCCCAAACATGAACAAAGTATTTTTAAGCTTACAGAGTTGCATGATTGAAATTCTGAAGGTTAAAGGGAAGAACAGCTATACAAAATTCCACATATGAGAAAAGATGCACTAATTAGGCAGGATATGCTCCTATTGAATCTCTAAGTTCCAAGTGAACTTATTAGAGAATGCATATCCTACCTAATTGACAATGGAGCATTGTCAATTAGTGACACTAATGCAAGTGTTGGGAGTGCATGCAAGATGTACAAATGAGCTTGAGGTGATGGTGCATCACCTTCAAATTCAAAGAAATGAAGTAATGTGAAAAAGAAAGAAGCATTTGGCAATGAAGAGTAGCGGAGAAGGTGATGTGTGAAAAGTGATGAAGAATGACTGATTTTGTGAGTAAAAACTGTGAAGATTTGCTTTTTGTAAATGATCTGCTCTAAATGATTGAAAAGTGTGAATGATTTTATTTTGTAAATGAATGTTGGGCTAAATGAATGAAAAGATGAATGTTGGTTTCATTTTGTAAATGATCTGCTCTAAATCATTCAAAAGTGTGAATGATTTCATTTTGTAAATGAATGTTGGGCTAAATGAATGAAAAGATGAATGTTGGTTTCATTTTGTAAATGAATGAATGAATAAGCAACAACAAACAGCAGCCAACAACACCAAATCAAACCAACAACAGCTACAATCAGTAGCAAACATCAAACACCAACAACAGTAACAATCAGTAGCAAACAACAACAATCCCAAATCAAACTAGACATAAGGACACCAAACCATAAGAACAAGGAAACCATTAAGAATCATGAATTTTTCATCTCATTCAAAAGAAAAGCAATCATAGATGAAAAAAAAAAATAGGGACCTAATGTATGAGCATTAAATCATCATTTCAGACCCACATAAACACACATAACACATAGTACAATCACTGCAAATCCCACATGCAACAGCCTAAATTCGAATCATGGAAAACAAATTAGGGATTAGGGCAGATCTCACCAGAAAAAAGCTAGGAAGCAGGATTTTTAACATCACCAACTCGCTGTCACCCATTTCCCTGTGTTGCTAATTTTCCTCACAAAGAAAAAATGAATCGGGGTAAGCATCACAATCGGAGACCATAGGAGTAATAATGATAGGGCCTTTACCTTGTTGGGCTAAAGCCAGGCGAGCCCGTTCTCTGCATCGATCTTCAATCACCTTGACCTCAATCCATGTCTGTAACGAACTCATCCATTCCCAATTGTAAGAATCGATGTAGTCTATCGATATTCTTTCGATTAAATCCCTCAGATTTTGGAAATAAACTCACAGAGAAAGGCAACGAAAGACGGAAGACGAAGAGAGAGATAGATCTGATTTCGGGTAGGGTTTACATCACAGGGAATTTTCTATCGAGGACGATGGTGGAGACCAAATTGGTGAGAGACAAATGCAGAGGGGGTGGCAGCTTACACCCAAATAAGGCAACGACGGTCGGCAGACGAAGAGAGAGAGAGAGAGATTTCAGGCGAAACCTTGGAGAGATGGAGAGAGATAGATTTAGGGTTTGAGTGAGAGCGGCGGACGTGAGAATCAGAAAGGGAAAAGAATTTACTCCCTCGAATTTCAGATCCGGAGACCTCTCAAATTCTCCACCCTCTTTGTTTAATTATTGATTTTCATTAATTAAGTTTAATTTTGATTAGGCTTTTAACTAGTTAATTAATTACAATTAGCTATCCCTTATTATTTCCTAAAGTAGAAATGTGCCATTATCTGTGGGACAACCCGAAATGGAATACGTGTCATTATTAATGGGACGGATGGAGTATCATTTACGAAATATCATTTCTCGTTCATTCGAAAGTATCATTTACACGCATTTAAAGTGTCATTTTCTATTTTTAAATGTGTCATTTTCTATTATTAAAGGTGTCATTTATAATATACTCCCCACGTCCACCAATTCTCGACTCATTTCAAAAGGACACAGGTTTTACAAAAATTGTGGAGTGTGTCGTGAATGAAATCAGGGTCCCACTTTATTAATGTTAAGTTATTAGTTAGTTGAGTGTTTAACCTTTAATCGTAGATTAGGGCAATAGGTTATAAAAACAACATAAATAAAATCCTGTAATTATTCAAAGGATACTCAAACGTTAAGGCATAAAATTTAAAATTGAAACTAATTAAAGAATGGCACGGATAGTTAAGAAACTAAATGGAATGGGCTGAAAGCCTCAAACAACATACATTTAAATCAAAATGCCTATCATCATAAGAGAGAAGTAAAGGTACAAAATCATCACAATTAAAAGATAGCCCTCAACAAGAATTTCATCACAAAACATAACCCACCATCAATAAGATATCATCATAGAGCACATATTTTCAGTCACTAATTCATTACAAGAGAGAAGTAATCTCTACAAAATCATCATAAGACATAACCCTCAGCATGAGACTAAAATCTCACAAAGTCATAATAGGGCACGTATTTCCCACCACCAAAATCATCACAACACATAATAGCCCAGAAAATTAATTACACCATAAATAACAGAGAGACGCCAAACCTCCAAACCTAAAAAAATTTGTTTTGAGGGGTGACTTTTAGTAGCCACGCCATTAAAACTAAATGATTGAGTTTCAAGAACTATTGTATCGCCAAAGAGAGACAAATTCGTCTCCCATGATTGAAATGACAAAGATTCAGTGTGAGTAGTCGATTTGATGGAGAAATCGTTAATGGATTGCAACAATGAACCTTCGCTTAATTCATAAGTACTGGAAGGTGAATCAGCCATTACAGATGAAGATCGATGGGTAGGCTAGGGTTCAAATTTGGGTGAAGAGCACGAGAATAATTTTAGATCAAAACCTTCAGATGAGCATTTGTCTTACCAGAGGTGGGTGGGGTGTTTAATTGCATATTGGGTAATTTTTGGTTAGTGGGTATTGTAGTGTTATTAGTTTAAATTTGTTGGGAATTGATTAAATAACTTTAATTATGGTGGGTCCATCAATGATATTTTTGTAAATAAAAGGTAATACTAAGGGTTAAAATTAAGAAAAAACTTACTAAAACTGAAATGGATCAAGAATTTGTGGATGGACCAAAATAACAAAATGGGTCAAGAATTTGTGGATGGAGAGAGTATCATTTATCATTAGAATGAGATCGAAACTAAGCCCATGTGTTTCTGTGTGAGGGAGGGAATACAAAATGGTTCCAATGTGGTTGTCTATTTAGAATAGAATGGTTCGATGAGTTTAGTTTAACCAAAAGGTATATGTTCTTTTATTTACCAATTAATAATTATATACTCACTCCTTCCGTGATAAGTTTGGTTTTTTTTTTTTATATCATTTTTGTTCGTTTATAATAAGTATGATTTTTCTATTTTAAGACATATGCCCTTATATTTTTACCTTCATTGACATACAATATTTACAAAAAGTTCATCTCAAAAACTATTTATTAATTACCTAAATATCAATATTGGTGTGTCTATTTATCCACTTTATACACATTAATTTCTCAATATTTTCTTAAAACCCGTTCCCTCCCATCCACACCACACTTATTATGGACCGAATGAGTAATATGTTTTGGTCAAACCATAAATATTCTATAAAACATCACCAAATTTTATTCTTTGTCTGTTTCAATACTTGCTTTGTCTATGATAAGTGTAGTGTGAATGAGAGGACACAAATTTTAAGAAAATATTGAGAAATTAATGTGTATAAAATGGATAAATAGACACATCAAAATTATTTTTTAGGTAATTAATAAATGATTTATAAGATGAACTTTTTGAAAATATTGTATGTCAATGAAGGTAGAAATATAAGGGTATATGTTCTAAAATAGAAAAATTGTACTCTCTCCGTCCACGAAAAGATGACCTAATTTGTCATTTTTGTCCGCCCACAAAAGATATCCTAAACTATTTTTAGTAATAATTTGTGGGTCCCTTTCTCTACTCACTAACTTAATTAATTTTTTTTTTCACTTTTTTTTTAATTTGTGGGCCTCTTTTTTCATTAACTAAATAAACAACACAAGTTTTCTCAAAACCTTGCCACCCTCCCTTAGGTTATCTTTTCATGGACGGAGGGAGCACTTATTATAAACGAACGAAAATAGTAAAAAGACCACACTTATCATGGAAGGAGGGAGTATTTAATTACTAATTGTTAGAGCATCCACATCGGTCCGGCTCATCACCTAGCTCGAGTCAATTTCGGCGATGAGCCGACCGATGCAAGGTGTGCTTGCTTGAGCCCTGGCTCATCCTCATTTAATTCATTGCGTGTGTGTTACACACGCTATTAAAAAAAGAACCTGAAATTTTAAATTTTAAAACGGCCTGAAATTTTAAATTTTAAAACTTCCAATGGCCGAAAATGGCTTCCATTTTTCAACTTTTTTTTTCTTCTTCTTTTCTTCTATTTAAACACCACCATTTCTTCATTGCTTCTCACTTTTTTCATCAAATCCACTTCATTTCTCTTCCTTTCATTTTCATTTTTTTTTCTATATCAAAAAATGACTTCATGGTTCGTTGATTCTTCGTCTTGTTCGTCCGACGGGAAGATGAAAAAAATAGCAGAAATCATCGTGAATGCACAAGAAATGGTCGGTCAATTTTCACTCCCCAACCACCACCCCAAACGAGTTATCTCCAACAGGGGCTTCGTCTATCGTGATCGTGAGCCCGTCCATCAACGAATTTTTCAAGACTAGTTCAACAACGACCCAGTGTACGGTCCAATATTTTTCTGATGCCATTTTCAGATGCAGAAGAAGTTGTTCTTGCGCATTGTACATGGGGTGGATGGTTACTTTCGCATGGGACAAGATACTACGGGGCGGGACTTGCTTACTCCGTTGCAGAAATGCACAATGGCTATCCGGCAATTAGCCATTGATGTTACTGCTGATACTTTTGATGAGTATCTCAAGATTGCGGACACTACGGGACGGCTATGCCTCAAGAAGTTTTGCAAAGTTGTGATCTGGGCATATAGTGTCGAGTATCTTCGGCACCCTACACCGACAGATGTCACACGACTGTTTCAGATGCACAAGGTGCGACATGAATTTCCCTGGATGCTGGAGAGTCTGGATTGTATGCATTGGACTTGAAAGAATTGCCCAAAGGCGTGGCATGACGCATTTACACGTGATGATCAAGGAGAGCCCTCCTTGATTTTGGAGGCTGTTGCATTTCATGATTTGTGGAATTGACATGCTTTCTTCGATGTTTTCGGATCGAACAACGACATCAACGTTCTCAACCAATTGCCTATGTTACGGACGTCTTGGAAGGACCGTCATCACGAGTGATGTTTGAAATCAATCGCCATTATAATCAGATGGGCTATTACTTGTGTGATGACATCTACCTTCAGTGACCAATGTGTTTCAAGAGCCCACCGATAGCGTGCAACCCGAAAGAGGCGAGGTTCAAAAAAATGTAAAAGGCGACACGAAAGGATGTCGAACGAGCCTTTGGATTGCTTCAAGTTCGATGGGGAATCATCAGAGGTCCATCTTGACCTAGGTATATTGATCATCTCAGAGACATCATGATGCCCTGTATTAATCTCCACAACATGATTGTAGAGAATGAAGGGGAATGTGCCATGAACTAGATAAATGACGACTCGGGGAACGGGGCCTCTGGCTTCGAAGAGGATGATGCCTCTCGATCAGCCCCACCTAGCTTCGAAGAGTACGTGCAGAGAGATGCAATTCTCAGAGATAGAAATATGCATGCAAAACTTTAAGCAGATTTGATCAAACACGTTTGGGCATGTTTCGGACCTCTAGGGCCGAAATAATTATTTAGATGTTCATTTTAATTTATGCTTTATTTTTTCAATTTTTTTTATGTAATTTAAATTAATGCAATTTTAGTTCAAGTAAGTGTGTGATTTAAATTTGTGTCATTTAAATTAAATAAAAAATGCAAAAATCAAAATTAATGCATATGAGCCAGCACGATGAGTTAGATCAATGCATACCTTGACTCATAAGTGGCCCCGGAGCATGAATGAGTCAGTCACTGACTCAACCAATGTAGATGCCTTAAATAAAAGAACATATACCATTTGGTCAAGCCAAACTCATCGAACCAGTCTATTCTAAATATAGATAACCACACTGATACTATTACTCCTTACGTCCATTTATAACGTCCCCAAAAAATAGAGCATACAAATTTAGGAAATATAGTAAATGAAGAGAGAAATAGAGAGAGTAGTGAAAAAAGTAAATGAGGAGAGATATAGATAGAGTAGAAAATATACCAATTTATTTGATTTTTTGGGTTGAGACATTATAAATGAGATAAACCAAAAAGAAAATTGGAACATTATAAATGTAACAAAATGAGTAATGCATATAAATTTTTTAATCTATCAAAAACTATTGACTATGAACATCCTATTACACTCCATTCGTCCTGTAAAAATAGTTTTGAAAGGAGTGTCACGAGTTTTAATATAATTGATTAAGTATTATGAGAGCAAAAAGGATCCCATCTTAAAAATAATGTTAATAATGATAATTAATTATATTATGGATTAGAGATGACCTCATTATATGGTAGAATATGTAAATAAATTAAATATGGATAAAAAAAAAGGAGTAAAAATTTAAAATGCCCACTTCCTTATCTTTTTTTTGTAAAAATGCCCTCTCTTATTATACAAAACATTCTATGCCATATTCTTTAAATACCCTTTGATTTGATGGGTTTGCTTGATTTTTTGTGAAAGTCTTACACATTTGACCGATTTGACAGCTATCAGTCATAAAAGTCAACGATTTGACAGCTATCAGTCAAGAATACATATGAACAATGGGCGGCTAGATCATGTGTCCGCCCGGGCGGACACATTATTTTATCGGTCAGACACATGATCTGGGTGGCAGATCATGTGTCCGACCGGACGGATACATAATCTAGCCACCCACGGTCATATGCACTCTTGACTGATAGCTGTCAAATCGTTGACTTTTATTACTGATAGCTGTCAAATAGATCAAATGTGTAAGACTTTCACAAAAAACCAAGCACACCCATCAACATCAAAGGGTAAAATAAGTACTTCACATAATTAGGGCATAGAATGCTTTGTATGATAATTTAGGGCATTTTTACAAAAAAAATAAAGAAAGTGGGCATTTTTGCCTATTAACACAAAAAAAAGTTATGATAATTTTTTTCATGAGCGGCATTAACAAGACTTTGCAGTGCTGTAAAACAACAGTAGCAAAGGAGATACCCCAACTCCAACCCCACAACCCACCCACTTACCATTTTCTCTCTCAACTTACCATTTCTTATCACCAATGCCTTCCTTTATATATAGTCCTCACACCCTTTACCCAGCCATCTCCAGGTCTCAATTCTCACTAGGGTTTCTTCAAAACTAGCCGCTCTAGATTCTATGCACAACAAAAATTTAGGGCTTCTTCACAACAAAAAGCTTTAATCCTTTTCTTGCTTATTTTAGCTCAGGATCTGCAGACTCTATGTGCTAGCAGCTGCTTATGTTTATAGATCTGGAATATCTCTTCCAAGTCTTTCCAGATCAGTGTATTCTTTGTTTTCCGCGTTTCTCATCAAAGATTTTTTGGGGTTGACTTTTTTCTTTCTTTCTTTCTTTATTACATGTTTCAATATTTTTCTTGCATATATCTTGATACATCAATGTAGGCCTGCGTTAGTCTAGTGGTAATTCGGTTAGTATCTTGAGGTTCCGATTTATTAGTGCTTATAATTAGTAGATACTACTATTATTCAAGAATTTGAGGGTATGGGAGTGGAGCTCCTTGAAGTCCAATAGAGGATCTTGCTGGGAAAAACAAGCTGCTGATCTATGGATTCCTCAGCCCTATCCAAAAAAGAAGATAAATTGGATTGGTTTGTGGATTGCATATGTTAGGAGCTTTTGTACCCATGTTTGAGCCTTCTTTGGATTGAAGGGAGCTCTACACTTTTTTCTCTTAATTAATTAAATATTCACACTTTTAATTCATTCTTTGTAGCTCACTTTGTACTATTTTGTACAGTTGAATGTGTTGTTTCTCCTTTTCCATGAAAAGCAAGAAAAATTTGTGAATAATTTTTTTATTATTTTAGGTTTGTTGCTTTGTTGTCTGTTTTCTCTTGGACACTTGTGTGATTATATTCAACTTTAATCTGATGACATCTCATTCCTCTGCATGGAAACTGAATTTCTTGAAAATCATGAAAATCTATAAATTGGGTTTGCTATTTTTGGTTGCAGGTGAAAGTCAAATCTTTAATTGCGGCCTTTTTTGTTTAACATTTTTGTTTTTTTCTGCGTGTGAAGCGTTGGTGGATTCAGCAAGAGAAGGGTTCAAAGATTTCTGTTAGGGATTGCTGGATTTTGGCTTGCTTTTTTGTGTTTGCTTTTCCCTGTGTAGTAAATTTGCTATAGATTTGTTGTTGGATCTTGCTTTCTTATAGCCTCTTCTGTCCTAGATCCGAGATTATTTGTTTTGTAATAAAAGTTGAGTTTGCATTTAGAGAATATATCAAAATATCAAATTTTTAAAATTGCTCAAAAAAATTATCTTAAAGTATTTTTTTGGAGAAATTATCTTAAAAGTATTATTTTGCCCTTAATTGCTGAGGTACAGTTTAGAAGTTGATGATTGCGAATTAAAGTTAATTTTAGGGTAATTCATGATCATCAATAAGTTTGGTTTGTGAATTGCTCTATTTATGGCACTACCAAAAAAAATTCTACTATTGACACGAGCTTTGGTAATTATTATGTGTATCATAAAAATTAGTGACATTTGATAATATAGCTAATCATTAATAGTAACACTTTTAAATGTTACTAATTTTTATGACACACATAATAATTATCAAAGTTCATGTTACTAATAGAAACTTTTTTTTGAAGAGTGGTCATGAACATCCCCATAATTAATTTAATTTAAGGGTAAGTTGCGACCAAAAATGATTCTAATCTTGAATTGTTTTATTTATTCTTGCTTGGGCATTGCTTTATTGAAAGAGCAATATACATTTAAATTTTTTTATGTTATGGAATTGTTTTTATTTTTATTATTTTATTAATTCACTTTTCTATTTATTTATTTTAGTTACAAGTTTTTTTTCTATTTCAAATGCGAGATCTTGTTCATTAACAGGTCTTTTTGATGCACTTTGATCTTAATTTGCACAATTTTGTACTATATCTTCACTGCTTCTTTTATTTTGTGTACTAAATTTACCTTTTTAATAATAGCTACAATAAATTTTACTATTACCGTCTCCTCCATCCCGTCCTTACAAAATGTAGCTCCCCTCCTCTGGCCAAGTAAAGATGAGCCGTTTCTTTTGAACACAAAATTTAAGAAATTATGCTCTTCGTCCGTAATTTAATGCCTCACTTTATAGTCAGCATAAAGATTAAGAAAATTGAAAAATGTGTTTGGGTGAGATATAAGGGTAGTAGTTAAGATATTAGATTACTTTTACTAATCTTTGATTAGGAGATTGCTTGTAATTTTTTGATTTTTTTTAATTGGCATTTGTAATTGATTATATTTAATTTTTTTATTTTTCCAGTTTATTAATTTGTCACTATTCCATTTAATTTTCGTTTTTTTTATGTCATTTTTTTCCCTTTACAAACTATCAGATTTTTGTTTCCAATCCCAAATTCACAAACCAAACTTAGAATCACTAAGTATGCATCTGTATGTGTATTTCAATTAGAACATCATATTTCCACATCTGTAACATGATTGAATAGAGCAAATGAAAATATTTTACAAACTGCTCATACATACACGATATGAATAAATGGAAGAAAGATTTTTCTTTGAACTTCGTTTTGTTGTTGGGTTGTGGTGCTGCTGCTATGTTGAGCGATTTGAGTCAGGGAGAGGGAGGGGTCGGCGATTGCTGTCACAGTGGCAGTGGCGTAGTGCTGACCGTCCGACAGAGAGACAGGACGGCGGTGGCTTTCTTCAGTTCGACTGGGAACAGGGAAGGCCTAGATTCAGTGTGAGTATGTGTGTTCGTGCGTCACGCAGAGGCGATCGATAGCGGCGCTCCATGACGGGGGCCGTGAGCGGCGCAAGGTGTGTCCTGTCACTGAGTCAAGGGAGAGAGGAAGGAGGTGGCGCTCGTCGCCGGGAAGAGAAGGAGGCGGCGCCACCTGTGTCTATGTATAAAAAGCAGAATATGGCTTTAATTTGTAGATAAATTTAAGGGTAAATAGGGCTTTAAATTGTGGACGGAGGGAATAGTATTTAATGAAATGAAAAAGTGAAATCAAAGAGAGAGTAAATGAAAAGTAACTTCAATTTATTTCAAAAAAAAAAAAAAACGCATCAATTTCGTTGGGACGGCTTGAAAAGGAATACGCATCAACTTCGTTGGAACGGAGGGAGTATCAATTTTTAAACAAAATCTATTTTAATAAAATGATTGAATATAGGGTTAAGGTACAAATGCACCCCTAGAGCGTATCACTCCTCATTCTCAATGTTGGTCCAAATAACCCCCACAGTCCATAAATATGGTACATTTAAACCCAATGCTTAAACGGCGGAATCACGACGTTTACTTAATTTTTTTTTGTTTGCGTAGGGCCCACCTCCTACCATTTACGCGGGTAGCGTACTAAAATTCTCCACTTAATAGATATATATATATATATCGAAATCTAAAATCTCAACTTAATTGTATAACAAATAATATCATAGATAAGGTGGGACTACTACACTGCCACAACGTCCACCGTTGTCGCTCTGAAAGAGGTACACGAGTAACACGACTACCACTGCCTTTCGTGAGATCGAGGCTCTCCAGAAGCTCCACAACTTCCCAATGTTGTTCTCCTCCATGAATGCCTGCCATCGCAATTCGATTGTTCACAGGGATTTGAAGCCATCCAATCTGCTTATTTCTGCCGATGGAATCCTCAAAATCGCCGATTTTGGCTAGGTATGAATTAGTTAATTGAAAAAAATTGTAGGGTTGGTTTTCCCTGTTGAGTTCATGGTTGGAGTGTTCGTTGATGTTACAAGTTGAAACATCAAGTTTAGATGCTACAATTTCTTGATCATCCCTTAATTACCACTAATTTTTCTGCAGTTTCACGCCAATGGTTGCTAATCTCCGATCGACCATCCCTTGCTCTCTCTCAATCTGCCGCTAATCTTACTAGATATGCCAGGCATGGTAAGTATTCTATTAGGAAATATTATGTTTTGACTGTAAATATAGAATGATTAATGGCCAATTTTAGAAAATAACAAATTTTGGAAAGAATTAAAATATATACAATCATAGTATTTCGATATAATCTCTTCTACTTTTTGATGCGTTTCTTCTTCTTATTATTTTTCTTGCTATTGAAGATTTTTTGTTACGTTTCTTCTTCTTCTTCTTCTTCTTTCTATTGAAAATTTTATGTATTGTGTTAATTCTTCTTTGATTCTATAATTTTGCAAGAAATTGTTTCCAATTTCATGAGAATCCATCTGCCCCAACTTGTAATGGTAATCTCTCTCCCTCTCTAAGTCGTCATAATTTTCTGTTCTTAGTGTTATAGTTGGATGTTATAATTGGTCCGATATTGAAGATACTGCGGTAAATGTTTGGCAAATGATCACTAATTTACTTAGCAACTAAACCGCAACTAACACGGTGTAATTGTAGCATATATGTAGCAATCGAGTATCGTATCCTCAGGGACTGACACAACGAAATAACTTTAGCTATCTCCTAAACAAACTATAACAGTAGACAGACAAACGAATATAAGAAAGATTTAATTAGAACTAAACTCAAACAGCAGCAAATAAAATCACGTAGAAAATCAAATAATAAAAACAATTGATCCTAGGGTAGTAAATTCATTAACTAAATCCACATAATAAATCTATTAATCCTATTAACCAATTTTAATCCAGTTATGATGATAGATCACTTAATTAATCAATCACTCTCGCTAGAGCAACAACGATCGTAGATTAGTAAATTCTCTATCTCCGTCAAGTCTCAAGAAAATCTACTAACTCCCAATAGCTCCTAAGAATAGTTCCCTATGATCCACCTATCTCCGTTGGGTCTCAAGGTTAAGATCATATCACACATTACTGAATCCGCTAAACAGCTATTTTCGTTGGGTCTCAAGCCGAATAACTACACATGCAAACTATTGGTCAGATAATTCACATGAATTCAAGCACCAGGAATTATGAATCATAAACTCAAAAGTAAAATAGGTACTAACAAATAAATCACATGAATCTAATTAACTATTTACAAACCCTAGAATCAGAAAAAGAAAACTAGACAAACATATTAAAGTAAAACATAAACATAATCATAAAGAACGTAATTGAAAGAACTGAATTAAATAAAACTCTGAATAAAACTGATGAACAATCTTGAATCTTCAATCCTTGTAGAATTCTGATCCAATCTCTCAAAACTGGAAATCAATAAAAATATAAAGCTATGAAACTGAAAAACTAAAGTTGGGAAGTGAAAGATAAAGTTGGGAACCCTGAATAGGTCAAAAAGGGACCTATATATAGGCACAGGGCATAAATACAGTACAGAGCTCGAAAATACTGATAAAATCCGAAAATCCCGCAAAATCCTGCACGCGACTTTCTTATTTCGGTCATATCTTCCTCGTCTGAACTCGGATTTACGAACCGTTTGCGCCTACGAACTTGTATCGAGACGATCTACAACTTTCATTAAGATCTATAGTCCAAATTCGAACCCCATATTTCTGTAAAATTCACCAAAGTACGAACAAGTAGCATATTTCACAAGATAAATCAATTTAAGCACAAAATAACTATCCAACACTTAATTTCCTATAAAATTAACATCATATGAACGTTAAAAATTATGGAAACATGAGTGTTATCAACTTCCCCAAACTTAAGTCATTGTTCGTCCTCGAATAATGAGAAGAACACAATCAATAACACGAATGGGTAAGAAATCTAGCTCATCGATGCCTCCGAATAATAAAGAATGATAGAATTCTCAAATCCTCAATAATTAAGCACAAAATTCACCAATAAACACAACCTATAGCAAAATCAATCTTGACATTCCAACCAATTGAGTCTCACAATGCATGTGTATCACCCAACTCTCAATTTGATGGAACGGAACGTGTATACTTTCATCGAATTCAATGCAATGCAGATCTCTTACCATAGGCTTGCCAATCGTCTACAATCTCCATCGCTAATAGTGTGCCAAACCTAAAGATCAAAAGGTCTTTTTATTCGGGTTATAATGTAGGGACATTGGTTAAGGTAGGGAAATATAGGCTAAGTGACTCAAAATAGTTAAGAACACCAACACCTTATAACTTCACAAATCGAGCATGGAATAAATTCCATCTTTCTCCCAACTATGCCACCATAATCAATACAACTCAATGGATTTAATAATCTACTGCATATTAATGCACAGTTTTGGCACACCATTTTTTCCCGCCATGAGCAGCTTCTTATAACCCAGTGGATATCACGTCTGTTTCACGTCTGTTTTAACTGCTGGGTAATAGAGTAATAGAGCTATATATCTGCTGTATTTTTTAGCACATGGGATACTGCATTAAAAATGTCAGAATTATTACTTTAATATTTCAGTATAGCTTTATACAGCTGGTTTTATTAAATTTTGGCTCCAACACTGGCGCCCAAACTCACATTTTAAATTAAAAAAAAAAAGACAATTTTGGAGCCAATTTGTTAACACTTCTGCCTATAAATATCAGATCATTTCAGAAAACATTTTGACAATGCAAATTCTATCTCTCTCTATTTTTGGTTCTTCTATTTCTTTTTTATATTTTTTTGTTTTTATATTTATACATTTATTTGTTTAGCGATTGGCTAATTACCATTAGTCACCAACTTCAATAGAGGTAGCTTATCACAACAATTATTTCTACTTTATGCAAGCTGCTATTTTTTATTTTTCTGCGCAGATGAAGATCTGAATTTATCGATGGAGCTTGAAAGTGTTATCTCTTGGATCTGCAAAATCTACAAAAGCAACAAAAAAAATGATTTTAGTATATATTAATGATTTAAAGGAAAATAGACTATGGTATATGTACACTTTTGCTCTATACCCACAAATGAATTTGTTTTATTTCTGTTCTTTTTCTGCTAAAACAATTTTTTCATCAAATTTTCAAAAGGAGAAGAAATAGGGAATGAAGTGGTGTCAACAGCTGTAAACATTTTCCTCCCATTAGATTCACTGCGTTTTTTTTTTGCCAAAACTGAGAATTGGTAGAAATTCCTTTAAATCAAACAGGCAAATAAAGAAAGAAAAAAGTGCAAATATGAAAGAACAAAAAATTATGCAAAAAAATTAAAGATGTTCATAGATATGGAAAACTAATATGAGAAGGTAAACAGCAGAGGGATTCGCGAATACAGTGAGCAGAGAAGAAGGAAGAAGATGAGGAACAGAGCTTCAACAACGGAGCCCCAAAAACAGCAGCAAAATCAAAACTTGCCGACACAAAATCGCCTTCTCCAGACGTTAACTCTCTTTTTCTTTCTCCCAAAAAATAACTCCCAAAATTCTCTCTCTCGAATCTTTTTCAAATGATATTCATAGATCTACAAAAATGATAATGTAAAAACAAAAAAAATATAAGAAATTAAAAATTAAAAAAACTAATAAACGAAAAAAAATAGATCTTAATCAGTATAAAAATAAGGGGGTGGAAATTTGACATTGAGCAAGAAATTTTAAACATGGAGAAAATTAAAAAAACTAAAAATTAAAAAATGAAAATCTAATAAACGAAAAAATAAAAAGTAGATCTTATTCAGTATAGAAAAACTAATCTGCAAGAAAAGGTTTCAAAATTTCATATGGAGAATGCTAGAATTAAAGATGCAGAGAGGAGGCCGAGATCTGGAGGCTAGGGCTTGGGCTACGCCGTAGCTTGAAACCCGGATGGCGGCGGCTGGATACGAGCTGTGCAGAGGGAGGCAGCGGCGCATTTATCGTCGTCGAGGTGGGAACGTCGGTGAGTGATTGAGAGGCAGACAATCGGCGGCCGTGGCTTGTGGAGAAGACTTGAATTGTAAAATATGTGTTCGAAGGATTGGATCTGGAAGTGAGAGCGGCGGATCTATAATGAGATTAGGATTGAATTTTGGGAGAAGTGGAGAACACTCTAGAATTCTAAGGCAGCGGCTGAAACCCTAAAAATCAATGCTTCTCTCTCTCTCTCTGTATTTATATTATGCTTTGTTTATTGAAGTACACTAATAAACTAGGCTCTCGAGTTCATCAAGTGGTTGGAGCTCTTTCTCTCAAAAAAATATGGTTGGGGCTCTTTCTCTCAAAAAAATATGGTTGGGGCTCTCGAATTTATTTTTATTTTTTTTTTAAAGGGGGGCTCTCGAAATTTAGTGGAGTAGTTTTTATATTGAATGCTGTATATCTGCCATATATTAAAATGTTAATAAAGTAGTATAATATATTTAGTTGGGCTAAAAAAATTAGTAGTTGTTTTGGACTTTCTTTTAAGTGGTCCAAATAAAAAAAATTACACTTTAATGGAGTTCATGGGGTTTGCTCTAATCAATTTATTTTTCTATGTTTTTTCTTCAATTTATTGATTAGATTAATGGTTTTTATGTGAATTGATATGATTGTGAAGTAATTGGTTCGCTATATGCTAAATTGTTTAGAAATTAATATTTATATTTTTTTCCCCAATTGAGTTATTGATTGTATTTAACTCATATATATATAAAAAAAAATGTGTACCTAATTTTGTATTAAATAGAGAATTCTACATGGTTTAAAATTTTACACTCGGAGTTATATGAACTTGGATTTAAAAATAAGGAGCTACGCACTTGGATTTAAATTATCGCCAATTATTGGGTGCGACGGGTCGACCCGGATCCAAATCCGCCATCCTGACCTAGAACCCTGATCCGCATGGGTTTGACCCATACTCCTAATTATTACATTTGTTTATAATAATTGTTACATTTGTTTATAATAATTTGTTTGACCCGGATCCAAATCCGCACTTGGATTTAAATTATCGTCAATTATTGGATGCGACGGGTCGATCCAGATCCAAATCCGCCATCCTGACCTAGAACCCTGATCCGCATGGGTTTGACCCATACTCCTAATTATTACATTTGTTTATAATAATTGTTACATTTGTTTATAATAATTTGTTTGACCCGGATCCAAATCCGCACTTGGATTTAAATTATCGCCAATTATTGGGTGCGATGGGAATTAAATTTCTGTTAGCACTTCATTTTCATTCAATGGGATAGCGTGGATTAGACTTCAATTTTTTTTTTTATTATACAGTGGTCGAATTCAAAATTATATACACTACTTAGAAAAAATCTCATCGTGCAACAAAAATGGAATGATTTGGTTAATTGTCTAATTCAAATCAATTCATATTGTTTTTTAAGACTTTATTGTCAAATTTGATTAATGAAAATATATTTAATATGCATCTTAAATTAAATATTATGAAAATAAATTATTGCGGTAATTAAAAATAAATTTAAAATAAATAAATAATGGAGTAGTAATTATTTAAAATTTCAAATTATTATTATTTTTATTCTCTTTTTAATGTTGAACGTTATGTCATGGGCAAAAGTTCCAAATAAAAGGTTTTTTCAAATTAATCATTGGTGATCTAAAAGATGGTCATATTGTTGTTAAAATAACAAGTGATATTTTGCTCGATTGTTTTGGAGGTTCGTAGCATGAGATAGTGTCAAACACTTATCCACTATATACTGATGATGATTACTAATTACAAGATAGAGCTTACTTGCAATTGAAATGATGCATGTAAAAATCTAACTAAAGTACCAATTTGTTGGCTAATATTTACATGTCTAAATTTTTAAATAAAATTAGGTGTTCGGATATACATAATCATCAATTATTTTTTAAAGTTGAAACTCCAGTTATTGTATTAAGAAACATAGATAACTGTAATGGAAATGATGATATATATGAAGATGATGATGAAAATTGTACTCATAATATTGTTCATATGTAAGTTTTCTAAAATGTTTTATGCAGTTATCTTTAATATACTACTTCAACCGTCCACAATTTTTTTTTCTTTTCTGGAAATTACTAATTATATTTTATATCCATTCACAGTCAATATTCACAACAAAACACTACTATTTAACACATCAACTTTGATTTGTCTCTTTTTCCATTCAATTTTAGAGGATCTTTTTTTTTTCCTTTATAATATTTATTAAGTGTAGTGTTTATATTTATTGAAATATTCTTTTTTTTTACTTTATAAGAAATGTTTGTGTTTTACTATCTTAATAATATAAGTCGTATATTGAGAAACTCTTTTGGCTTTTCAGTTCCTACTTTTTGTATTATGTAATGTAAATTTTCAATTTGATTTCATTACTTTGTATTTTTTTTTTGGTCTCACTTAAATTCATTTATACAATTATATTGTACTCCTATTATGTATTACAAATACGTATGAATAATCGGACCTGCGAAGCAGGGGTATAACATGCAAGAAAAAAATTCATATGCAGAACGCTGGAGAAGGCCGAGATAAGATGCAGACGGGGGAGAAAGCCGAGATCTAGAGCCTAGGGCTTCGTCCACCAACTGCTACTATCGTTGCTATTAGTGTTGTTACTAGTAGGAAGGGCGGTGGGGGCGGTCATAAGGAGTCGCCGACAAGAACTTCACTCCGGCTCCTCCACCACCGTGTGAAGATGTGGTAGCGTTATCGGCTACTTCGCCTTTTCGTTGTCAGTATTTTCGTCCGATTTTGAAATATTGGTGGTCAGAGATAATAGGGGAGTGGGGGCGAAAGCTAGGGTTTTATTTTTGGGAGTGGCCAAAGAAAGCGATGCTCGATGATATGGGCAAACGAGGGAGAACGTGAATATGGCAGAGAAGGAGAAAGTGAAGGGCAGAAGGATGCAGATGAGGGAGAAGAGGAAAAGGAAGGATCTGAAGATAGCGGCGCCGCTCCTATGTGTTAAACCCTAAAATGAGAGAAGTATTTATAGTATTGTTATTATGTAATTAATTAGTAGTTGGGCTGTTAGACATCAACATTTTATAAATGTTGGACTTTGAAGTCAGCGTGATTCTTCAATTATTGTTAAAACAAAATATATAATAGATATTCAATTTATTGTTAAAACTAAAACTTTTTTTTTTATTATTTAAATAAATTATTTCTATGAGATACATAGAAAATTACGTTGAACTTACTTTTTTTTTCATAAGTCCAATACTTATTTAATGCTTTTAGTCCGATTAATTACTTGCTCTTGGGCCTTCGTATTTTGTTGTGGACCAAATTAAAATAATAATAATTAAAAAAAACTATGATTTTTGGTCGATATGTAGAATTACTATATATGCACACAGATTTTTTTTTTTATCTATTTTTAATATTTTTAATACATAAGTTACTTATTTAATATGAATTGTAATATGTTTTAATATGAACTGTATGATATGAAAGTTATTTATTATTTTAATTCCTATTTTTTGTATTATGTAATATACATGATTAATTTTGTATTATGTACCATTACTATACTTCATAAATACGTATGAATATTCATGTCGTACAAAGCGCGAATATGTTACTCTTATTATATATGTCGGTTGAATCACGGGTATGTTTTGTATCACTTTTTTTTTCCTTTTTATAATTCTATATATTACTCTTATTATATATGATAAATACGTATGAATAATTGTTCGAGGAGGGGAGGGGGTGGAAAGTGATATTATAAGAAATGGTTGAATTTGAGAATTGAAAATTCTAATGTATAATTTTTATTTATTTAAGTGTCAATTAAATTTCAATGGTTAATCTAATAGTTAATTTTTTTTAATCTATTTTAAGATAATTGTAAAGTTAATATTTGGTATATTTTATTTTTTTTAATATAAAATTTTTCACTTCTATATATATGTTGGAATTTTACAATTGTGCTCCTCAAGAAATCTGTACCATGATATTAGATGTGTTTAGTAAGACAATATTTGTCGCCTTATAATAAAAATTGTATAATATGAAAGTTGCATTTTTTTTCTTTACGCATAAATAAGTAAGAATTATTGGACCGTGCGTAGCGCGGGTACAATACTAGTCACAATACAAAACTAAACACTCTTTTATGCTCTTCATTTATTTCCAACACACAAAGTCGATTTTTAACAAATATTTCAATATACACTCGACTTCACATTTTTCCTTTTTTTTTTTCTTTTTTTCAACAAGTTTTTTTTCTTTTCTTTTTCACAACCTTCTAGAGCTTATAAGAGTAAATAGTAACACAATATCATCCGTTCTTTTTTATAACCCACTATGAACATTCACCACACAGAGATCCTCATATACTACATCACCCCCTATCATCCGGCTAAATAATAAAAGTTAAATAGACTCAAAGTGGATAACAAAAGATAATTTTTTTTCCGTTAAGGACAGTGTTTGGGATTAAAATGTGGCTAACAAAAGATGGCCTAAAATCATCTCCTAATCTTGGGCACAACAGCAACCTCGACACAGAAACCATGGCATGTTCTAGAAGATCACCACATGTATGACAAAACTTACAATAAATAATAAACTATGTATCGTAAACAGCTATGACTCAAAATCTCACAGGTTTATTCAACGTCCAAAAGTTAGGGTTAAAATCTTTCTAGAATTATGCAAATTAGTTTCAATTATGCTCAAATCATCAAAGAAAATCAAACTCAATTTTTTTTCACAGAAATCGTCATTGGCATCTTACCAGAAATCTAATGGAGCAATAATCAACTCAAAAAAAGAACAATCACACACCACCAACCAAGCAGGATAAAACAATAAAGCTAACAAAAATATAAAAGTGATACACATATCTACTCTCACCTAGGGATGGCAATCGGGTACGACGGGTACGGATAGTGACTATCCATACCCATGCCCACGAACTAAATGAATAATGATTTTTAACCACGAAACTATCCATGGATATCAAATGGTATCCAAACCCGCTACCCGCGGATACCCGCAACCCGTCGGGTATCCACGAATCCGCTATCCGGCGGGTATCCGTCACCCGCTATTCGTCGGATACCCGCCACCTACTATCCGCCGGATACTCACGAAACAAAATTTAAATATAAATTTACAACAAATTTAATAGAAAACAAAATCAACACAAATAACATAGTTCAAATCCATATGTTGAAATCCACAAATAACAATGTTTAAATTCAAATTCATCAACTAAAATATAAAATCCAACAAAATTCTATAATTGCTCAACAAAATTCAAATTTAAATTAGACTATTAGAATTTGGGCCTTAGTTCAGTTTCTGTTTGGGCCTATTTTAAGATATAATATGTTAGCCCATAATCTCAAAATATATATTCAAAGCCCATATTTTATGGAATTTTTTATGGATATTTGACGGATAATTCACGGATAATTGACGGGTATTTTTCGCGGGTAAACGGGTTTCGCGGGTATGGATAGTAAGTATCCAAACTCATACCCACGAACTAAATGGATAGTGAATTGCAACCACGAAACTATCCGTAGATATCAAATGGTATCCAAACCCACCCTAATAGGTTCGGGTTTTCTCGGATATCCGTTATCCACGGGTAGATTGTCATCCCTACTCTCACCCCCTCCCCCAAACTTATTATAGAACATAAGTTCGAAAATAAGTTTGAAGGGATGATGATATGTGTGTCACTACTCACAGAAACACATGTTCCATGGTGGTAGTATGAACAAGGCGCGAGTTCCTGCATCTTCCAAGCTCAATTGCACTAAAACCCCAAAACGAAGAAAATAAAGAAAACAAAGAAACAAAAAGAAACCTAAAGAAAGAAAAACAAAATAAAGAAAACAGTTGGGCTACCTCCCAACAAGTGCTTAATTTAACGTCAAGAGCTCGACGATACCTCATGGCCTCAATGAACATCGATCAAACGCAGTGGGCGTGACAGACCGCTTAACACGAACAGAGACAGAGGACTCATGCGCATCAGCTGCATGAAAGATAACGCTTCCATTCGGCACATCTATCATAGCTTCACCTTGTAGCTAAGAATGATCGATCAAGAATCAACGGCGAATTTGCATCTTCAGGAATATCGAGGACCAAGAAATCCATAGGGAAGACGAGCTTGTCAAACTTCACAAAGATGCCTTCAAGCTTTCCTCTCAACTTCACTCTTGATCGGTCCGCCATCTGAATCTCCATCGAGGTTGGCTTGAGATCTCCAATTCCCAACTGCTTGAAAACAGAGATGGGCATCACATTGACACTAGCCCCTAAATCACAAAGAGACTTGGGAAAGAGCTCTCCTCCAATCTCGCACTCAATGGTGAAGCTACCCGGATCTTTCTTCTTCGAAAGTAGCTTCATTGACAGCTCAGTGCACACAGCTTTCGCCTACGGGATTTTCTCATCCTCATCACCCATCTTCTTGGTGTGAACAACTGCCTTTTCTTCTTTCTCCTTGGGATCCTGCAATTTTGAGAGAGTGTGAGGCTGTGCATGCCGGTCCGATTCTTCAAGTAGTCTCTCTAGCTCTTCCACTATACGTCTATGCTCTGTCTCCTCGGAATTGGCAATTTTTTTCTCATTCTTCCAATGGGAGATCTCCAGCTTGATTTCCTTGGCATCCACCTTTTTGCTCGGCTTCACAACACATTGCTCTTCAAGCACCTCTCTCTTCATCAGCCTACGGGGGAATGGAGCCTTTGAGATGTATTCCCTAAGTAGAACAGAAGCCCTGTATGGTTCCTCACTTGCCGGTTCGTTCTTCTTGCTCATCCTCCTATCTTTTGGAGACAGAGTGCCATTGAAAATAACATTGCATTGGCACTTAGGATTGACAGTAGAGTTGCTCAGGAATTGGCCCGGCTTGTGCTGCGCAGTTTCTTGGTTGGCCATCTGACCAACTTGATTCTCCAACATCTGCACATGCTTGGAAAGTGCGGAAAAATTATTCTCCATATTGACCATCTTTGTATTCACAGCTGTCTTCATGCCGGACATCTCTGTCAGCATCTGCTTCATCATATCCTCCATCGAATCTTTCTTTGGCTTATTAATCACTCCCCCACTAGAAACAGAGAATCCTGGTAGAGATTGCACAGCATTGTTTGGGTTGCCATAAGATAGATTCGGATGCGGACGTCCTTCTGGCTGGAACTGCTGCTGGCCCAGCTGATACTTCTGACCTCTGCTATAAACTCCTGACTGTCCTTGCTGGAAATTCCCAAAATTTCTGCCATTGATATAATTGACGTTTTCCAAGCCTGACGGGTCTTTCACAGCTTGCTCAGGATGTCCAACATTCATTCCATTGAATTTCTCATTCATCTCTACCAGCTGCGAAGCAATCGCTACCTGCTGCGTAGCCATTGCTGCCTGTTGTGTAACCATCGCTGCCTGCTGAGTAATTATCGCTGCTATAGGATCAGAACTGTAAGCAGCTGCCACCTTTTTCAATTGTACTCTCTCTGATGGCCATTGAAAGCTCGTAACAGCCATACTCACAATGATGCTCCACGCCTCGGAACTACCTTTCTGAAGCAGAGAACCACCTGCAGCTGTATCCATATGCATCCGTGTTCTCTCCCTGCAGGCATTGTAGAACATGATCACAAGCGTGCCTTCATCAAATCCATGGCTTGGGCACTTCCTAAGCTTTTCCTGATATCGCTCCCAAGTATCCGCCAGCTTTTCCCCCTCAAACTGTTGAAACTGCACAATATCCATCTTTAATTTTAAGGTGAGGCCAGGCGGATGAAACTTGCGTAGGAACGCATGAGCCAAGTCCTCTCATACAGTATTCTCTTCCAAGTGCAGCGTATGATACCATGACTTCGCTTTATCCCGCAATGAGAAAGGGAAAAGATGAAGACGGATAATGTCATCGGGAAAACCATTTATCTTCACCGTGTTGCATAGCTCTAGAAAATGCGCCAGATGTGCATTAGGGTCCTCTATCGTGTGCCCTCCATACTGGTTCTGTTGGACCATCGTGATCAGACCAATTTTCAGCTCAAAGTTGTTGACATTAACCCGTGGAGGCTCCTGATAGTTGTAGTTCGGCACGAACGCCTCATTGATCGGAGGCTGTTTCTGAGCCTCTAGAGCAGCCTTTTCCGCCAGCAGCTGATTCAATTGTGCTTGCAGTGCTTGCACTTGTTCCTCGGTAGCCATCCTATCCAACTTCTCTTGCTTCTTTTGATTCTTAAGATTGCGACAGGTAGCTTCGATTTTAGGATCAAACTCAAAGAGAGGATTACCTTGAGATCGTGTGATCATGCGCAACCTATAAAATCACCACTTAAAATCAGTACAAAAATATAAGCAAATAAAAACCTGAAGTACTATAAAGTCCTATCGAAAATATTAAAGCAACTTCTAATCAGTCCCCGGCAACGGCGCCAAAAAGTTGATCATTAATTTACTTAGCAACTAAACAGCAACTAACACGGTGTAATTGTAGCATACATGTAGCAATCGAGTATCGTATCCTCAGGGACTGATACAATGAAATAACTTTAGCTATCTCCTAAACAAACTATAACAGTAGACAGACAAACGAATATAAGAAAGATTTAATTAGAACTAAACTCAAACCGCAGCAAATAAAATCAAGTAGAAAAATCAAATAATAAAGACAACTGATCCTAGGGTAGTAAATTCATTAACTAAATCCACATAATAAATCTATTAATTCTATTAACCAATTTTAATCCAGTTATGATGAGAGATCACTTAATTAAGCAATCACTCTCGCTAGAGTAGCAATGATCATAGATTAGTAAATTCTCTATCTCCGCTAGGTCTCAAAAAAATCTTCTAACTCCCAATAGCTCCTAAGAATAGCTCCCTATGGTCCACCTATTTCCGTTGGGTCTCAAGGTTAAGATCATATCACACATTCCTGAATCCGCTAAACAGCTATTTCCGTTGGGTCTCAAGCCGAATAACTACACATGCAAACTATAAAGATCAATAGTCAAACATATTAAAGTAAAACATAAATAAAATCATAAAGAACGTAATTGAAAGAACTGAATTAAATAAAACTCTGAATAAAACTGATGAGCAATCTTTGAATCTTCAATCCTTGTAGAATTCTGATCCAATCTCTCAAAACTGGAAAACAATAAAAATATAAAGCTACGAAACTGAAAAACTAAAGTTGGGAACCCTGAATAGGTCAAAAGAGGACCTATATATAGGCACAAGGGATAAATACAGTACAGAGCTCGAAAATACTGATAAAATCCGAAAATCCCGCAAAATCCCGAAAATTCGGAAATTCCCGTCGGGCACTATTCAATGTTGCGCGCGACTTTCTTGTTTCGGCCATATCTTCCTCGTCCGAACTCGGATTTACGAATCGTTTGCGCCTACGAACTTGTATCGAGATGATCTACAACTTTCATTAAGATCGATAGTCCAAATAAAACTGATGAACAATCTTGAATCTTCAATCCTTGCAGAATTCCGATCCAAGCTCTCAAAACTAGAAAGCAATAAAAATCTAATGCTATGAAACTGAAAATCTAAAGTTGGGAATTGAAAGATAAAGTTGGGAACCCTAAATATGTCAAAAGAGGACCTATGTATAAGCACAGAGGATAAATATAGTACAGAGCTCGAAAATACTGATAAAATCCGAAAATGCCGCAAAATCCCGAAAATTCGGAAATTTCCGTCGGGCACTATTCATTACTGCGCGCGACTTTCTTGTTTCGGCTATTTCTTCCTCGTCTGAACTCAGATTTACGAATCGTCTGCGCCTACGAACTTGTATCGAGACGATCTACAACTTTCATTAAGATCGATAGTCCAAATTCGAACCCCATATTTCTGTAAAATTCACCAAAGTATGAATAAGTAATATATTTCATAAGATAAAGCAATTTAAGCACAAAATAACTATCCAACACTCAATTTCCTATAAAATTAACATCATATGAACATAAAAAATTATGGAAACATGAGTGTTATCAGCAAACTTGGTGGAAATCTATTATTAGTGTTATTTTGTTCAAATGTGAATGTTTATTTGAGTTTTTCTTCTCTTAGATGCTTCTGTTTTGTAGATTATGTCAATGGGATATGGATTATGTGTGGCACAATTTATGTATTATGCAGCTATATCTCATTCTTATATTCGTAAATTGTCCATAATTTCCTGTTGCTATCCCTTTGAGTCATTGAGAACACTTAATTTATTCCTCTAACTAAATCTCAACAAGCTTTGGTGATGGGGGTAACAAATCACGATCAAGGACCATGTATGATTATTAACAAGAATTCACATAATGTCGTTAGTAGCTCAACCTCTACTCAGGTTGGTGATGCTATATTCTATTGCTATACATCATGCTTCAACCCAATTCTCTAAGATTTTGTTGTTTGGAGTAATCCTGTATTAAACATATACTCCCTCCGTCCCACAAAACATGACCTAATTTTCTTTTTGGTTTGTCCCACGAAGTTTGACCTGTTTATAAAAATGGCAAAAAAATTAGTATCATTTATTCACCTTTTCACTTTTTCACCTACCACACTTAACACATAAAATACAAATTTCTTAATTCCCGTGCCAAAAAGAAATGGGTCATGCTTCATGGGACGAAGGGAGTATATTGTTTCTCAATTTTGTTCCATGACCTTCACAGCAGCAAGCAAGAAATGAAGTCTGAAATTGAGGTGCAGAAGTTGTTAATGTCTACTGGAGCAGCTCAAACTAATGAAAGGAAAATATTTTGTTGTAATATGAGACTTGGGGCAATATTTTCAATATAGCACCCAACTATAGTTCTAATATTTCAGTATAAATTTAGCTAATGTGTATGCGCTATGTATATCAAGTTTTCCACAGCACCTCTCCAACTATAATCACATTATATGTTATTAAGCCTTTTGGTTGAAGTTGGACTCCTGTCCTGCTGTCCATAAGATTTTCTTATATAAAATTAATTTTTATTTATTTTTTTTTCATTTCCTGAATTCTAGGAGGCTTGGTAAGCAAGATCTATCTATATATTACAATTGAGTTTCTAATGCTATTTTGAGGCACCATTTCTAAAAGTTATTTTCGCTGTTGAAGTTAATAGATTTTTCTCCACAAATAACGACATGTGATGAAGTTGAGCGGTTATTCTTGGCTGTAAATATGAAGTAGTTAAGAGGATATTGGTTAAACTTATTTTAAAAAGCTAATAAGCTCCAAACCCTCCAACAACTTATAAAATGTTTCAAAAGCTTATAAATTGTCAAAGTGTGATAGTTGGAAGTTCAATTAAAATGATGGTCGGATTTAAGTTAGTGGGTATTATTATATAGATTTGATACGTAAAAAGACTAATTAGCGTGTATCTATACTATTTATTACGAATGTTTACAATGTAATATTCGGGTTTTATTGACACATATAATCATTTATTATAATAATTTTATAATAATTTATTTAAATCTTATGATTGTATATATTTTAATTCTTTCCAAAATTTGTTCTTTTTTAAAATTGACCAATAATCATTTTATATTTATAGCCAAAACGTAATCTTTTCTAATAGAAGATATTATATCTAAATCCTAGGGCTGTAAATTCAGGTAGCGGGTAGAGGGTATACCCTCACCCGATTCGATACCCTTGCGGGTAAGGGTACCCAATACCCTCTTAATTCCCAAAGAGAGTTGGGTGTGGGTATGGAAATCCAAATTATTACGGGTATCGGATACCAGCGTCGGGTAATGCGGGTACCCTCATACACGAATTTAATTTTGATTAATTAATAAATTTTTATAATTATTCATTTAACATTTTATTTCAATTTAGAATTTCTAATTCAGTTTGGAATTCAATTAACATAGACTGGGTCAACCGGGAGTCAGGGATATTTTCAATTTTTTTTCAAATTTTTATGGATAATCGATTAAATAGAAAGGATATTTTTAATTTTTATTATCTGAATAGAGAGACAAAATACCCGCGGGTAATGCGGGTACCCACAAATTGCGGGACAAAATACCATCAAAATTATAAGCCTTCAAAAAATTACGGGAAATGCAGAGCCCTGAATATCCGTAGCGGATACCCGCTGCAGGTATTCTGTTACCCACACATGGTACGCAGGACAAGTGAGGGTATGCATTTTGGGTGATTTCGCGGGTCAGATACCCGCAATTTGCCGGTATGGTACCCGACCCGACCCGAATTTACACTAACTCTATGATTGTATATTTTAATTCTTTCCAAACTTTGTTATTTTCTAAAATCGACCACTAATCATTCTAAATTTACAGTCAAACGAAATCTTTACTAATAGAATATTTACCATGGTTGACGTATCCGCTAAGGTTAGCAGCAAATTGAGAGAGAGAGGAAGGAATGAATGATTGGTGAAGTTGGACGTCGGTGGCAGCCATTGCCGAGATTAAAATAATGAAGTAATAAACTTCACTATGATTTATAAGAATTAAATGATGCAAAATCTCATATTGATTTTTATGACATTTTTTTTAGTTCATAACCTAAGCAAAAGTATATATTTTATAAAATTCTTATTAAACAAATTTTGAATCCCTAATCTTTTCTTCATAAAGCTTTACAAGTTAAAAATCTAAATTGAATAATTTATTTTGTAATCTTCTAACCAAATTTTAAATTACACATAAATTTTTCACTAGACTTCACAAATTGAAAATCTAAATAAAATAATACAATTTTAATTCAATTTTTGTCATTCAATTAAGTTATAAGTATTTTAGTTTACGTAAACCAAATCAATTTATGTAAGCGTATTCTATCAATGATAAGTGTATTAAAAATTAAAATATACATAGTATATTAGTTTACATAAAGTAAATCAATTAAGATGATGATTATGCTAAAAAATTAAACTAAGAAATGCGTATGGGTTTCCAAAATATAATTTGTATGTATAGTTTAAATCCGAATAATAGTAACTGTTGCTATTTTGGTGTCAAGAATTTGGTTAACACGCTTATTGTTTCTTTTTATTTATAAACAACGACAACGACAATTTAAACTAATTTGGATCATTGTTAAGACCGATTACTATATTATACTCCCTCCGTTCATAAAAATAGTCAATTTTTGTCATTTTGGGATGTCCACAAAAATTAATCCCTTTTCATTTTTGGAAATTATCTATCATATGGTGGGTCTTATTCTTCACAATATAATAACTATTTTTATTAAAATCTGTATAGTCCAACTTTAAGACTATTTTTGATGGATGAAGGGAGTAGTAATTTATATCAATAAATTTGGGCGAGTTTGATTATTTGATCAAATAAAATTAATTAAAAAATAATTTATATAAAAATTACTATTTCATATACTATGATTATAAACAATATGCAATGATAATTATGATGTAAATTGGTTTCCCGTCGAATTTTGACGGGTTACACACTAATTGATTTTAATTTGAATTTTTAATACATTATGTTGTAACTTATACTTAATCTTCTCTATTTGACTTTTAATTTCATTAAACCTCAACTTCTTTATAAAATTTGATGACATAATAACTAATCACTAATTTTCTCTATTAATTTTGGTTAGTTAATTAACTCCATGTCATTTTTTGTTGCTAGATTTTAATTTTTAAATATGTTAATAGTATTTAATGAAAATAAACGATTAATGAATTTAAAAAATAGCTATATTATTATTATTATTATTATTATTATTATTATTATTATTATTATTATTATTATTATTATTATTTTCAATGCAATCATTTTATAATTTTCTTCATAAAATAAATTATAATAATTTGATGTATTTTGATGATAATGTTATTTTATTCTATTAATAATTTTCTTTTACATAAATAAAAGAGTTGATTAAATTTTATACATAAATAAAAGTTCCATTGTTTAACCTTGTTTTTTTAAAAGAGTCAATTATATTAATATTGTTATTATTAAATTTGTTGAGATTTTTTAGAGATATAGTAAGTAATAAGCAATTTTGTCCACAAAAAAATGGCGGCTCTATAATTACATTTTGTTTAAAAACTTATATTTAAGTAAATAGAAACAATACTCACTTCCAATTGGTATATAAATTTTTGCGGTTAATAAAAGGAGCAAGTTTTGTTCAAAAAAAAAAAGGAGCAAGTTAAATCATGTGTTAATAGGCAAAAGTGCCCCATTCCTTATTCATATTTTGAAAAATGCCCACCCTTATCATGCAAAGCTACCCATGCCCTAAATTACTAATTAACCCTTAAGTGGGTCAACATCAAATGTAATGATTTCGGTTCTCTTACACAATCTTACACATTTTTGAGTTTCAATGCATTTCTTTACAATAATGACCGAAATGATTTCAATCTGTGCATGCAATGATTTTGTAAGTCACTGTATATATATATATAGTGTTCATATCTTTAAATTGTAAATATATCGACCGGACACTAATTAACACTTAAACAATATATTAAATTAAATTCAGCAAAATAGTAAAAATTAATATAAAGATATAAATAGATAGAATACAAACTTTTATGTCGATATATCATCGATCCGGCCGGTAAAATGGCCAGAGAAATGTATCCGACCGGGTACATTTCAATTTACAAATGACCCGGCCGGATACATTTTTCCTTGACAATTACCGGCCGGATCGATGATATTTAGGCATAAAATATTCTATTTTATTCAATTTCATAAAAAAAAAAAAATCAAGACGCTAATAATATATATCCATGCGTATCTATCTTAAATGTTTTATTTTTTTCCCTTTAATATCTTAATTTCAATACATATATTCTTTGAAATTATTTGTATATATATATATATATATTTATATATATATATTGTGTTATTCTTGAATGTTGATATATAGTACTATATAACACTATATATATCGTGTAAATCAATTGATATCTTTAAATTTAAAATATACTCAATATCCGTCCCAAATAAATGCATGCTTGTTACCCAAAAAAATCATGCATGTTACCGATACATAAAGGTAAAAATATCTTTCTTCAAAATTTGATTCCCTTTTGATAGACATAAAGCCGATACAATCGGCTTCTTCACTTTTACCTACTTACTTTAAAATACTAGGGTTTTTTACTCCACCACACACCTCTATCAGCTTCTTCACTTTTACCCACCGAGAGAGAGAGTTCAAAAGATTGAAGCACAGAGAGTTCAAAAGATTGAAGCACACTCGGACTCATCCATGGCATCTTCTTCACAGGTATTTATTTTTAATTTTCATGAAATTGAATAGAATAATGTATGCTAAAACACGATCGGTCCGGCCGGTGAAGTGGCCGGATAAATCGATCCGGCCGAGAACATTATTTAAATGAAACATACGGCCGGATCGATTTATCCGGCCACTTCACCAGCCGGACCAATCGTGTTTTAGCATAAATTATTCCATTTTAATTAGTTGTATGTTTATATTAATCAGTTAGTAATTTACTGAATTTAATTTAATTATATTTGGTTAAGTAATTAGTATTGCGAGTTTTGCTGGGTATTACTGAATTTGTTTCAATCTGAAATATTTGTTTAAGTAATTATAATTGCATTGTGTATGTGGGCTTTGTGCGATTTGATAAATTAAAGTATTTTATGCCGATAGAACAACTACCCGGCCGGCACTATGCCCGGAATAATGAGTCCGGCCGGGACAGTTTCAATCTGAAATGTACCCGGCCGGATTCATTTTACCGGACACTTCGCCGGCCGGATAGTTGTTATTTAGGTATAAAATACTTTTTTCCATGTATCTGTATGTTTACGTTAATTATTACTATTTTACTGAATTTAATTTAATTATAATTGTTGAATTATTAATTAATGAAACTGAAGCAAATCATTGTCATCGGCAAGAATATTTTTACTGTATACCCTGCCATTTAATCTCTTCGTCAAATAATACAAGCTGTAATTAGTGCTCAATGAATTCTCCATCATCAGGTAATTTATCATGTACACCGTACTGGCCATTGTGTCTCCGAAAATATGCAAATTCTTAGAAGAGCCGCCGATGTACTCATAACCATTGAAGGCACCTCCATAATTAACCACAAAGTATCTCCCATATTCATTCATCTACAGAAAAAATAATAAATAAATAAATATATGATGTAAATGGAATACAATGTTAAAATACAACATATAACATGTTAATACACTCGAAAAACATCTATCCGCCCGGGGAAGTAGCCGAGGAAATGTGTCCGGCCGTGTATTACATGATATACAATTACACACGGCCGGACACATTTTCAAGGACACTTGTCCGGGCGGATACATAATTTTCGAGCATAATAACATGAGTTATGTAGCAATATATATGTATAGAACTAAAATGCAACTAATAATTACTAATTAATACTTTAAAACATGATAGAATTTGCTCTAATTCACATGTATTTCCTTCAAACGTGGCTTTAAATCATAGTATGCTATAATATGTTAATAATTCACATAAGCATATAGGATCAAACAAAACATTGAAAATAAACAATAACCAACTTAAATTACATTTCAAACGTAAAATGACATACCTTTAAACGTTCGGATGAGAGAATTCACAAATAATAGCTTCACCACTTGGAAAATATTAGAATTTCTAATGAGTTTGAGTGTTTTTTCACTTTGAGTGTTCGGATGAGAGGATGAGAGAATGAGAGAATTCACTCATATATAAACAAAGATTCCTTCATTTCAGGTGAATTTCAATGAAATTAGAGTGTTTGACATGAATACTTTACTGACAAAGCTATTTCACATCATATTTGTCGTTTATCATCAATTTAAAAAAAAAAAAATTATGTCCCTTAATTGAAGGCTAATTAATCGATGGAATATAAATACAAAAAATTAACACAATCCATATTAGCACTCAAAACACACATAGGAACCAAAAAAACATCTATCCGATCGGAACATATATGTGTCCGCCCGGTGAAAACTTGTGTCCGGTCGGACACTTGTTTTTCCCGGTCGGACGCTTGTTTTTTTTTTTCCAATGTGTGTTTTGAGTGCTAATATCGATTGTGTTAATTTTTAGTATTTATTTTTCATTGATTAATTAGCCTACGATTTACTTGTAAAACCTTCGATTTTAATTCAAAAATAAATAAATATTAACTTCTCTGTCAGTATTTCACATGTTCCAACACATATTTGACCGATTTCAATGTTTAAATTGATGAATTGATGTTTTTCTTACACTTTAACAACTTTTGTCATAGATGTGTAAGTACTTTTGCGGAAAACAATGCACATCCATCACATTCAAAGGGCATTTTCGGTTCTTCACTTATTTAGGGCATGTAGTGCTTTGCATGATAAGGGTGGGCATTTTTCAAATTATTCATAAGAGAAAGGGCACTTTAAATTTTGCCTCTTAAATCATTATGAAAGAGAGAAGTAAAACAATGATGCGGTTTTGTTGGAAATGAAATCAACAGTTATTCTTAAATTGATTTATAAGAGCATCCGCAATGGGGTTCCTTGATAGCCTACTTGATAGTGTTTGTGTTATTGAGTAGGTAGTGCTGCATTGGGGTTCCTTGATAGCCTACTTGATAATATTAGTTTTGATTTTATGTTTTTCATTTAAATTTTATTGCATAATTTTAATAACACAATTTATTTTAAATTTAAATTGCATTAATTATAAAATCCTAAATATTACATAAAACTTAAATAAAATAAAAACAATTCATAAAAATTAACTACTCTGGCCCTAAAGGTCCGAAACGTGCCCAAAGGTGCTCAATCAAATCATATTGGAGCTGAGCATGTAGTTGTCTATCTCGGAGAAGGCTATCCCTTCGCACATATTCCTCGAAGGACACCGGTGTTTGTCCAGCACTCTCCGTCGAACCACTGTTAGACGCCCCGTCATCATCTGTCCAGTTGGCAGCCGCTTCACCTTGAACAGCCTCGACGATGCGCAAGAAGAGCTCCTTCTGCATGCGAAATCGACGCCGGAAAAAAATAGGGCCGTACGTTGGATTGTCGACGAAGTAGTCTTGCATAAGACGTACATGGGCCTCTTCACGATCACGGTGGACGTATGATTGGGATGTTTCGCACGCGCCGGCTCCGGCGCCGGTTGGGGGCAGTATGATTGAAGCAGTTGTTTCTGCAACTCGAACGAATATGATATTTTGCAAGAAAAATTGTAGGAGGAAGAAGGAATGAGTTGTGATGAATGAATGAGGGAGAAGTATTATTTATAGAGAGAAAAGAAGATTAAAAAAAAAAAAAAAAAAGGAAAATGGATGCAAACGGACGAAAGAGCCGTTGGGGAAGAAAAAAAAAAAGAAAAACGGTCGAAAAAGCCGTTGAATTTTTTTTTTATTATTTCTGGCGCGTGCAGAGCACGCGCCTTCTCGAGGCTCCCCGCATCGCCCTCCTCGACGCCCTCCCTCTCCTCGAGTACCCACGTTGCGGGTGCTCTAAATTTTTTACTCAATTTCTAATTACATCCTTCTGAATTTAATTACATTTACTTCTCTTTATATATATATATAGATATAGATTCATGTCATTTTCTTTGGGCAAATTTTCGACACGGACAATATAAACGTCAGATGCTTTTGTCAATGAACATTCAAATAAAAACTGATTTGGTGATTAATCCAGCTTCAATAACAATGTTTACAAGGTAGTAAAAACCTTATCATAATGGTTACATATTAATTAATCACTTTTCTTGAACATGAACAAGTATCGGAAGCCAAATATTGAAATGAAAAATGTGTTCACACCTTTTCTAATCCAACCCATAATTCCAAGCTCGAAATATTTCAAATAAATATTTGATGTCTGAAGTTTCTAGCCGATAACCAAACTCCATGCAAAATAGCTGGGACAAAAGTATGAATGAATGAACAAGATATGCAGAATTCTAAAGGGATTTTAAATTAAGCAAAACAATTCTCGTTTAACAGTCGGTAGAAAGAAAAGTGCTCAAAATTTAAATAGCCACCTCAAAACCATTAAAAACAGAGAGTCCGGATGCCCTCAGCTTGAATCTAAAAGTAAAGAGCTCACTGTAAAAACAACTCACAGCCTAAATGTGCGCTACTTAGTATCGTCCAATACCCCAAACTCGAACAACTCCATCCGTATATCCACTGAATAGGGTGCTGCCGTCTGCGCTCCAGTTGAGACTGGTGCAGTAAATCACCTACACAAAACAATCATACACACATCAATTACTTGTTAATCCAAGCCCTCAACAAAATGCATTTTATTCACCAACAGCTTCAGTGAATAGTAATAAGCTCAGCAGTCTAAGGGAGATTCTATTCTATTAAGGTCAAGGTCAAACAGCATACTAACAAAGAATATTAAAAGTAGAAAGTCAATCAACAAATATCCAAGGCCTCACTAGCTTAGCCTACATGAACACAAGCAAGTAATTTATCTACCCGAAAAACATAGTATCTATTTCATACATGTAGCTGCAATAAGATTCAACCAAGAGTAACAATAGAATCGATGATGGTGTCATGAAATGGGAATATTTCCATTTAAATTAATCAACAATTCAAAACCACATGTAGCCTTTTGTCAAGATTGAATTGGCCCAAAGTAATCCAAGATTAATTTTTTCAGCCAAGACTTATAGATAAAAATAGTCCTACATGGCACCGGAGAGTCCATCAAGTAAATAAATACTTATCAACAAATAGTTAAACCAACAATCCACAACATCAAGTAAATAAATACTTAAATGCACGAGTAAAATAGTAACAGAATCTGAACTTGATAAATAAATAAGTGTGCAATTGCGTAATATACCTTGGTTTTCCCAGCGGCGGTTTGGGTTGCTTCGGCAACCATCTCGCTCTCCACCTTCAAATCGATCTTAAGATCGACAACGACGCTCTTGCTCTCCAAATCCCAAATCTTGATGCTGGCTTCGGTGGCGGCACAGAGCCAGTACCTGTTGGGGCTAAAGCAGAGCGCGTGGATGATCGATCCGGCGTCCAACGAGTAGAGCCTCTTACCCTCGGCCAAGTCCCAAAGCAAAATCACACCATCTTTACCACCGCTGGCGCAGAGAGAGCCGTCGGGCGAGACAGCGACTGTGTTGACGTAGCCGGAGTGGCCGGCGAGGGTGGAGCGCAGCTTACAGTTGGTCAGATTCCAAATCTTTACGGTCCGATCCCAGGATCCCGAGACGATGGTGGGCTGCATCGTGTTGGGGGAGAAGCGGACGCACGACACCCAATCGGAGTGGGCGTCCTGATCCTGGATGGTATACTTGCACTCGCCGAGGGTGTTCCATAGCTTGATCGACTTGTCGCGCGAGGCGGAGACGATCTGGCGGTTATCGACGGAGAAGGCAACGGAAAGGACGTCCTTGGTGTGGCCGACGAAGCGGCGGGCGGTGGTGCCGGCCTGGAGGTCCCAGAGCCGGAGCTCGCCGTCCCAGGAGCCGGAGAGGGCGAACTGGCCGTCGGAAGAGAGGACGACGTCCTGGACGAAGTGAGAGTGGCCGGTGAGGCGGCGGCGGGCGACGCCGTAGGTGCGGTCCTCCTTGGTCAGAGCCCACACGATGATGGACTTGTCGCGAGAGGCGGTGACGATCATGTCGGAGTTGTCGATAGGGGTGGCGATGGCCGTCACCCAGTCGGTGTGCGCACGCATGGTGCCGCGGAGGATCAGCTCCTGCGCCATTGGTGGATTATTTGCGGCGGCGGCGGCGGCGGGATTGGGGAGGGTTTGAGCTTTGCGGGGGAGAGAGGCGGAAATGGGAAGCCCTAGCTGTTGAAGAGGGGAATTTATATAGGGACTGGAGATTTAGGGTTTTGGAGGGGTGACTCAGATTATGAGTGGCCCAATTGGGCGAAAGTCCAGTTCAGTAGAAAAATGAAATTGCTTTTATGTTTGATAGTCTTATAGATTTGCAGATATTAATTACATCGGGATATTTAATCTAAATGTTGTTAGTTTAATTAACTAAACTATTGTTTGATAGTTTAAAAATTGTCCACTAAGATAAAAATATTAAAAAATGGTCACTGTTACCAAAATACCCTTCCACATTAAAAATTAAAAAAATGTCCACTTTACATCACCCCTTTAAAAAATCCCGCAATTCACAACCAGTGTGAATTCACAACCAAAATTTTTTGGTTGTGAATTCTCAATTCACAACCAGTCGAATTCACAACCAGAATTTTTTGTTTGTGAATTCACAGCCAAAATTTAATTCACAACCAGTCGAATTCACAACCAAAATTTAATTCACAACTAGAATTTTTTGGTTGTGAATTCACAACAAACAAATTCATAACAAAAAATTAATTCACAACCAGATTTATGTTGGTTGTGAATTCACAATCAGTCGAATTCACAACCTGAATTTAATTCACAACTAGAATTTATTTTGGTTGTGAATTCAAGTAGTTGTGAATTTGAGTTTTTAAAGTTTGAATTCACAATTAAAAATGTAATTTATTTTGATTGTGAATTTATAGATTTGGTTGTAAATTCAAGAATATTAAGTTGTGAATTCATCGAGCTAGTTGTGAAAGCAAGAACATTAAGTTGTGAAATCTTAAATCTAGTTGTGAATTATTACGATTGTGAATTCACAACTGAACTGAAACACTAAATTCACAACTGAACTGAACTGAAACTAAACTTAACTGAAACATTAAATTCACAACCAAACTGAAATCCTAAACCCTAAACCCTAAACCTAAACCCAAACCCTAGTTGTGAATTCACAACTGAACTGAAACACTAAATTCACAACTGAACTGAACTGAAACTAAACTGAAACATTAAATTCACAACTAAACTGAAACCCTAAACCTAAACCCTAGTTGTGAATTGTTATGATTGTGAATTCACAACCGAACTGAAACACTAAATTCACAACTGAACCGAATTGAACTGAAACTTAACTGAAACTGAATTGAATTGAGTTGAAACATTAAATTCACAACTGAACTGAAACCCTAAACCCTATACCTAAACCCTAGTTGTGAATTCACAACTGAACTGAAACTGAAACTAAAAATGAACTGAACCCTAAAAACTAAACCCTAAACTCTAAAACCTAAACCCTAAACCCTAAACCCAATCTAAACCCTAAACCTAAACCCTAGTTGTGAATTGTTACGATTGTGAATTCACAACTGAACTGAACTGAAACCCTAAACCCTAAACCTAAACCTAAACCCTAGTTGTGAATTCACAACTGAACTGAAACTGAAAACTGAACCCTAAACCCTAAACCCTAAACCTAAACCCTAAACAATCGAATTCACAACAAGAATTTTTTGGTTGGGAATTCACAACCAGTAAAATTCACAATCAGAATTTAATTCACCACTAGAATTTATTTTGGTTGTGAATTCAAGTAGTTGTGAATTCATAGATCTGATTGTGAATTTAAAAATATTAAGTTGTGAATTCCTAGATCAAGTCGTGAATTGAAGAACATTTAATTGTGAATTCATAGATGCGGTTGTGAATTCAAGAAAAATGAAAACTTTAACATATTCACATTATCAAATCGAAGCATCAAACCAGAAACTACAGGAACTAACTCACAAATCAGTAATTTTTTTTCATTTCAATTATCTTTCTCAAATGGTAAAAACTAAAATCAGAAGGTTCAATACAACTTTGTGCTCAAAATCAAGCGCAAGGACAAGCGTCGGATTCTCAAACCCTATCTCCAGCACATCCACGCCGTCTACGATGACGCCGATGACCGCGACCCTCGGCTCCACAACAGCGCCAATGAGTGTTGATTACCTGTAAATGGAGAAACAAAGTGGAAGTAGAATAAGAGCAACAAAGATATTAGAGTAGCAGATGAATGCGAAAGTAGTCATGCCGTTTTCTATGGCAGCTTTCGCTGCTAACATGAATCCGACCTGCGCAAACTGCACCACCACCATTGCTATCGCCTCCATCACACCTCAACTATTCTCAGATTCAAACCACTTGGATCGAGGCAATTCACATGCTTTGCTTTCGTTAAACCCAAGAATTTTGCTGCTGCTGCTGCTGCTACACAAGGAGTGATTAATTAAGTTTTAATCAACAATTTGCATAATATAATATTCAAGTCCTCTTTTTAAATTAGTCTTAATCAGAAGCACGATGCATTACTTCTAGGTCCACATCAATATTATTTTAACGTCATTTAGTGGAGTACTAGTTGAGAATTCATCCAATTAGATTTTCAGATTTAAAACGTGACAAATCTGGATCCTCGGGTGCAGTATCAGGCTCGGATCCTCGCCGGCGCCAGCTCGTCGGCGCGGCGGAGCCGCCTCCGGAAGCAGAAGCATATGGAGGAGCCGATGCCGCAGGTGGCCGAGCTCCGCCGCTAGAACCACCAGATCCTCACCAGCCTCCGCGCCACCACGCAGCACCACGTCGCCGTCGAATCCGGGAACGCCGCTTCAGATCTAGGGTTTCCGCAGCAAAACCCCCTAGCTTCGCCACCAGAACCACCAGATCCTCACCAGCCTCCGCGCCACCCACCGCCGTCCGACCCCATCCTCTATTGCCCGCGCCAGATCTGCCGTTCAGTGGGAAGCTCACGGCCGCGCCAGATCTGCCCAACCGCTGCAACGACTCGGGCGAGGCGAATTGGAATTCAGGGGTGGGGCGAGTCAGCAGTGGCGGAGCAACGCTGCCGCGTGCACGGCTCCCTCCGTCTTAGAACAGCAGTGTAGCGGTGGTGGTGGGCGGCAACTGTGGAGTGGCGGCGAGGACGAGAAAGAAAGGAATAGGGAGAGAGAGAGAGAGTGACGTGAAGGTGAAGAGAGAGAGGAGAGAAAGAGAAAAATGAGTGGCCATTTTTTAAAATTTTAAAGTAAGGGTATTTCTGTCTTTTCAATCAAAAAGTGGACAGTTTTTATTATTTTTATATTAGTGGACAATTTTTATCTTTACAATATGAAAGTGGATAGTTTTATATATTAACTCTTATAAATAATGTAAAGATAACAATTTTTTTATGTTTGATACCCTCCACTAAAATATAGATATTGTTTAAACACGTTTGATACAAAGATTAATATGTAGATTATTTGTTGAAATTACCTCATTACCCTCCACTTAAACATGAAAATTTCGAAATATGCCCTCAACACATTTTGGGGGGAAATGAAATAGAAGCACCATTTTACCTTCGTTTTAAGGTGCAAATTCAAAACTGATAAAAGCGGCGAAATTCCTCACAGAATCATTGTTGTTCCTATTGCTAAACGAGAATTAATCCTTGGAGAATCTCTATTCCGCTGGGAGTTGACCGATTTTTTCATTTCGATATCCTATTCTTGCTCCGACGCTATAAACAGTAAACACCATGAGTACCTTCCAACAAGGTGATCATTTTTTTCATGTTTTTTCAGTTTTTGGGTTTCCCTTATGTTTCGCTTGCGTTTCCCTATTCTCGTTCCCGTCTAATCTCTGTTTCGTGTTATTGTTTTTCATTTTTTGGGTATTTTAAATTTTGGATTCATTAGCTTCAGTTCAGGATTTAAAGGTTGTGGGTTTTTTAAGGTGTAATCTGTACACCATTTATGTGATTTTCTTTTCCCGATACTCATGTGGTTGCTCTGAATCTATGTGAATAATCGTGAACTTGGTCTTTGGTTTGTGTATGCATAATCGTGTGATTGCTCTTTGGTTTATGTATGCACTTTCAGACTCAGTGAGTAATGAAATCGGACCTGAAAAGTCCAAGAAACCTGAAAAGACACGACGTAGTTGGTCAATGAGGGAGGAGGAGGTGCTTCTTGCAACCATGCTAACTGCATAGCAAATATCAGATCTCGTACATAGCAATCCATACATGAAGCTATCTACTGCGGAAATGTAGAATACTGCCTTCATTTCCTCAACCTCAATAGGCATCTTAAGACATATGTCTTTAGATAAAGGAACGCCATAGCTCAAAGGTTGCAATCCTTTCTTGGCGGTATGCATACTAAAACGAGTATTCTCAGTATCAATGTAAGTCACTCGAGATAAGCCCAACATCCTTTTCTAGTGACCCCTTATAACCTTGATCACAATGATGTATACTATACCTCCTTAGTCTTTCATCTGAAACTGTTCGGATAACCACTACTTTATGTCTGATAATAACTCCATATTGTCGCTAATTAGGAGGGTACTATCTACATAAAGTGCAAGGAAAACCACATTACCATTGGCATCTAAACGGTACACGCAACTTTCGTTCTCCCAACGAATAAATCCATAGCATTTAATGACCTCGTCAAAACATTTGTTCCATGACCTCGAAGCTTGCTTAAGTCTATAAATGGACTTCTTTAGCTTCCACACAAGATGCTCTTCACCCTTCTTCACAAACCCTTCGGGTTGCTGCATATAGATATCCCTTCATTCTTCAAGGAAACCGTTTAAGAAAGCGGTCTTGACATCCATTTGCCAAACCTCAAGGTTCATGTGGGCTGCTATGGCAAGGAGTATTCGGATGGACTTAAGCATGGCAACTGGCGAAAAGGTCTCATCATAATCTATACCTTGTTCCTGGGTATAACCTTTCGCCACCAGTCTAGCTTTAAAAGCTGCGACTTCGCCATCCCAATCTCTCTTTCTCTTGTATACCCACTTACTACCTATGGCCAAAAAGCCATCTGGTAATTCAGTTTTCTCGTATACCTCCATAGCAGTCATGGATTCTATATCAGAAACCATGGCATCGTACCAAGAATCTGCATCTAAATCTTCCATCGCTTGTCTAAAGTTGTCAGGGTCGATATCCTTTTGTTCATTAACAGGGACAAGATCCGAAGATTCTCCCAAGAATATAAATCGATTGTGTTGGACGACAACCCTCCCACTACGACGAAGTGGTGGTGGTACGGTTGTGACAATGGTTTGTGCAGTGTCCTGTGGTGCATCACTTGCACACTTGGCTTGGGTTATGGAATCGTCTGTCTATTGCCTTCAATTTCTTGAAGCACAATATCTGACTTGGATGAATTATTATTCACATAGTCCACTTCTAAGAATCATTTTTCATTGCTAATAACCACCTTCTGATTCTTTAGGACTAATTGCAAAGATGCATAACTCATCATCGAACATATTTTTCCAAGAGTGACCTATTTCTTCCCTCCACCACACCATCTTATATAGGGATTACATGGTGTAGTAAATTGGGTTGGAATCCCAAACACTGACAATGAATCAGAAAAGATCATTCCTAACACATTATTGGCCCTTTATCCCCTTTGCCATGAATGACCCGGTCTCCATCTTTTCCTCTATACAGGATTCGCAGGTTCCAAATGGTACAACTTGGATTGAATCCAATGTACTATTTAGACACGAGCCTTTGGATCCTGTTAAGATAGATGTGACCTAATCTAGGGTATCAATATATGTGTAAGATCCTCATAAGAGATTAGCCTTAACTTTTCTCTTTCTTTTGTTCAATGATGTACATGCAATATAAAGGTATTATGTAGACAAGTTATAGTATAAAGAGAGATGTTCAAAATACCAGAATAGACAACTTTGTCATTTCCTATGATAGAGACACCACTATCAAAAATGACATAATATCCATCTATTCAAACTTTTGGAACATGATAAGGAACTCTCAAAAACTAAACTATGTCTTTAGAACATAAAGACAAGTCTCCAATTGCAACAGCTGCGACTCTTGTCGCGTTGCTTATGAAGACAATCATCTCATCACTTTTCAGCTTCCTTGTCAACTTAAAAAGCTATGCAAGGTGCAACAATCATGATCAGTTTCTCTCGTGATCCACTACTCACAACTGAGTAGAAAACGAGTTTACATGTCTCAGTTACTATAGCAAGTGAAGTACTTTAACCCTTTGCCTTGAGTATTGAAAAAAAATGCTCCAATACTCAATCTTTATCACACCACTACTCCCACTATTTTCCTTGTCTTTCTTGCCCCTTGGACCCTTCTTCTTCCTGTTTTTCGACGAAGAAGATGGCCCTCTTTTGGCAATAACAAGTGCTTGCACATCTCTTTCCCACAACTTTTTTAGCCGTAACTAGAGCATTCAAAAACTCAAAAGGAGTATTATCCTTCTTGCTCATAACAGCGTTGAGCCGAAAGTTCTTAATTAAAAGACTTAGGAAGATAGTTCAGGATAATATCGACTTTTGCCTCACCGTCGATACTCCCACTAAGCAAGTCAAGTCCATCAAACAAGTTTGCCATGTGCATGACATGCTCGTGCACTGAGCTATGATCGCTCATAAAAATAACAAGATTACTCTCATCAAATTTAAACGAGTAGCCCAGTCCGACTCTCTGAACATTTTCTTGAGATTCAGCATGATGCTAAGAGCATCGTCCATGCCCTGATGTTAGAGTTGCAAGATTTGTGACATTATTCTCATAATATAGCATTTAGCCACATTATTCGTCACATGCCACCTTTTATGCAGTTCCTTTTTCCCATTAGTTGTCTCATCGTTCGAACAAATAGAACGTGGAGTAGTAAGCAACACAAAATTTGTGCTAGTTTGTGATGAAGATAAACTCCAAAAAGCGTTTCCATATATATATTTATATATATGGACCGGTTAATGACTTTGTGCAAGAATAAATAAACAATAGGAGACATAGACATATCTGAAAGTAAACAAATAAACATGTAAAAACATGAAACACATAATTCGTAACAATAATATTGTAACCTTTTGATAAAACAATATTGATTGAAACCTCCAATCGCACAAGGAATCTCATATGCAAGCCACGCGTGTGGACGTTTACACACGAACTCCTCAACCAGACTATTCACCTAGTCATTTAATTTCCATCCATGTCAACTTAACCTTTTGACAAAGGAAATTAATAGTTGGACCTTAACTAGATCATATCATCATCAATAAGGGACTCCGCGGGGAGTTATACATTGTACTTAATATGATATCTAAGCAATGACCACAATTTAACATTGACAATTAAATTCTCGAAATTGACATACTCACTCGGACCATGCCACTTTCAATTTAATTTCTTGGTTATCTTATTTAATTTCATTCTCCAAAGTACTCGTGAAAATCATACAAGTAAGCCACGCGTGTGGACGTTTACTGCATAACTCCCACTACTTTAATGGATTTAAATATTTTTTATAGAAACCTCATCTGACAAACTTATGAAAGAACAAACATGAAGTTAGCCACGCGTGTGGACGTTTACTCACATCGCCAATCACTTTGTCTAGAGACCGCTTGTGGAGGTCTAAAATAATTTTTAAGCACTTTAAAAATTATTAAAACTGCTTAGTCTTTTTCTTTCAAAAGGTTTGATCATGCTCAACACATAATCCTAAACATGCTCTTCTAGAACGCAACACGTAAAACATGCTCGCAGAATTCTAAAACATGCTTAAGAAAACGATAAAACTAGCATGCTTGTCTAAGCACAGTTAAAAACACATATTAACAAGCAAAGACAGAAACAACATGCAAAGAGCATAATGGATTAACCCCACGACATGCAAAGAACAGAATAAAAGAAATAAAGTTCTTCGTGACCCATTCGTGGAATCCCAATTCTAATCTATTACATTTAAAACAGAAAAGAAAAAAACTCAAAAATGAAAACTCGGCCCGAAACAACTCCATCAGGCCTATCTTTGAAAACTAGGGTTTGGGAACCCCTAGGGTTTGCCTCGAGATTCGTGCGCTACTTCCTCAGCAGCCTCGGCAAATAGAGAGCAGCAGCAACTCAGAGGCTAGAGCAGAGACCGCTCAGAAGCCAGAGCCGAGACAGCTCCAAAGCCGAGACAGCTCCAGAGCCAGAGCTAGAGCTGAGACAGCTCCAGAGCCAGAGCACAGACTGCCCAGAGCCAGAACTGAGACAGCTCCAGAGCTAGAGCACAGAATGCCCAGAGTCAGAGCTGAGACAGCTCCAGAGCCAGAGCACAGACTGCCCAGAGCCAGAGATGATACATCTCAAGAGCCAGAACACAGACTGCTCAGAGCCAGAGCCTAAGCCCAGACTGCTCAGAGCCAGAGCCAGAAGCCCAGACTGCTCAGAGCTAGAGCCAGAAGCCCAGACTGCTCAGAGCTAGAGCCAGAGCCTAGAGTGCTCATAACCAGAGCCGAAGCCCAGACTGCTCAGAACCAGGGCCAAGACAGCTCCAGAGGGAGAGCGTAGTAGCTCGGAGGCCAGAGTGCAGCACAGCCTGAAACCTGTTCATCCACTCCAAAAACCTACTCTTCGTTCTCCGTCTGATCGTCGTCGTCTTCGTCTCATTTTACCATAATTACAGATTACAACTGAAAAACAAAGTACAACAATCGAAATTCTAATCTAACCATAGATTTTCTCGTGGTGGAAAAACGATTACAACGTCAAAATGACGTACCCCACGAATCAACAGACCACGAAGAACAGCAGCAGAAAAACCAAAAAAAAACACGCACATATTAATCGAACGCAAATTATCAGACAGACCCAAGAAAACTAATCCGGGCTCTGATACCAATTGAAGGAATATTAAACTTAATTAATACTCGATTTGCTCGAAGATCGTCTCTTAGATTATCTTAATTCACCATACATCGATTAAACCTAGCATGCTCCTATTAAATTAAGTGTTGCACCTTGGAGTTAGAAATACCTGAAGAATTCCTAAGAATTCATCAATTCGTCGCTGAACAGGTCAGCCAACTTCAAGCCTTCGTTTGAAGCCTCAAACGTCCTCCAATCTCATTTTATCCAGAAATACAACTTCTTCCTTTTCGAAAGAGCTTTCCGTGGCCACCTGTTTTGTCCAAATCCTAGTTTTATAGAGGAAGTTATGGTCGTTCTTCGGAAACTGCCAGAACTTGATTTTCTGCGAAAAACTGACTCCAGCTCAGATCTTCTGAATTGTATTGAGTCGGGGCTTGTATTTAGACTTATTAAATCTCCGTATTTAAAATATCCGACATCCATTAATTAATTAGAGCTCTGACAGCTTAAATTAATTAATCTCTTTGTAATCTTTAAGCAGTACTACTCAAACCTTATTATTGCGCTTGAACTTAATCAACCTGCAGGGTTTAACGCAATAAACCTTATTGAGCTCCTTAAGGGGATGTCATTATCCTATACCGGATACGGGTACTAATAGAGATAACCAAATATCATATATTGACCGCTATCACCCAAGATACAGAGTACTCAAGTTAATATATAACTCTCACCCATAGTAAGTCAAAGTGATACATGAATCAACATATATATTTGAAATCTTATTAGTATTAAGATTCTATTAAGTCACCGAGATCTTGATTCTTCACTTACGTCAGATAGAAGAATACATCTCACTGTGATCCTATCAATAGGTTATGACGTACCAGTATAGACAAGTAGTCAAGACAAACTCCTTCCATCTATACTGCAGCCTAAACCAAAAACTCGTCCCAGAGTCATCTCGGCTGTGATCAGTTTATATATCTTATGGTTATTCCAATTATATGGTCTTCTGTGATCTACAACACACCATATAATCTGCTTATATAGAGACAAATGACATACATATGCAATCATGAACACAATCAGATAGGAGATAAAATAGTGAACACAGGAATCATTGTATACAAACATAAAACGTTCTTGCTTTCAGTATACAAATCCAACAATAATGTGAATAGATTGACGGATCAAACGCCATTAAATAAGTCTCAGGAGGAGATTTTCCACCTAATAAAAAACGAGCCTTTTTTCAGAGCTCCAAGGGACTATATTGAGGGGGCTGCCAAGCCCGGGCCTAACAACCTACTTTGTCAATACCATAACCAGTATGGTCACCCTACAGATTATTGTGGACACTTGAGGCATCAGTTGGAAGTGCTGGTAAGACAGGGAAAGTTGGATCAGTTTGTTAAGCAAACACCACCACCACAGCAACAAAACAATGCTTACCCTGACAGGGCTGCACAGGATTAGGGAAATAGGGGCGGGGGTTGCAGGGCCACCCCACCCCGAGAAAATAAGAGGCAGGTGCACATGATCATTGGAGATGAAAGTGGTCCCACATCCAACCGAGCTCGAAAACAGGTCATATGCTCCGCCAGAGCTGGCAATTATCCCAGCCATGTCATGTCAATTCGCACAGCCAAAAGGGAGCCGACCATCTCTTTCGGGCCAGGGGATCACGCGGGGCTCATCCACCTGCACGATGATGCGCTAGTCTTTTCTGCGGAGGTGGCCAATTGCACTGTGCACCGTATCTTTGTTGATTCCGGTAGCGCCGTCAATATTGTATATAAGGATTGCTTGACAGTTATGGCTTTGAACGCAGCGCTGAAGCCACCGGGCAACCTGTTGTATGGGTTTACAGGAGAATCCATCATACCATTGGGTCGATAGAGCTGCCCATGATGTGGGAAAAAGAGGAAGCTTCGCGAACTCGGATCTTAAAATTTCTGGTGGTTGATTTTCCTCGATCTAGCTACAACATTATAGTGGGGAGACCAGCCTTGAACGCTTTTCAAGTAGTAATATCTATGTATCATTTGAAGATGAAATTTCCATTGGAATGAGGGAGGATAGAGGAAGTGGTCGGAAATCAAATTGCTTCGAAAGAATGTTTTGTCCGTAGTTTGACAGCACAAACCGGGGGGAAGCGCTCCCAGAGCGAGCAGGAGGGGCTGACTAATAAAAGCCTCAGGCTGACAACAAGTGCGGACATCACAACTGAAAGGAAAGAAGTGGAGGAGTTGAGGAAGAATCCTAGAAAGCAGCCCATGTTATCGACGGATGATCAGTGCATGCTGGTAGAGCTGTTCCCAGGGAAGTCTGGATTACCACAAAAGTGGGCACTGAGATGACTCCAGAGCTGGAAAGGGAGGTTATAAAATGCCTTCGACGCAATGCAGATGTCTTTGCTTTCACCACGGCAGACCTAAAGGGAATAGATCGTACACTGACAGAGCATCGCTTGAATGTTGATCCCACGAAAAAGCCAGTGATCCAAAAAACAAAACACTTTGGGCTCGAAAAGGATGCAGCGATCAGGGAGCAAGTGAAGGCTTTGCTGGAAGAAGGGCACATTGTGGAAGTGCAATACCCCATCTGGCTATCTAACGCTGTGATGGTTGAGAAAAAACAGAAGGGCTCAAAATTTGAATAGACACAGGGCTGTCAACGGGCCTTCAAGCAATTGAAAGAATATCTTGCAGGGTTGCCCGTGTTAACCAAGCCCATCCCAAGGGAGACGCTATATTTATATATCGCAGTGGGAACAAAATCTTTGGGCTCAGTGCTTATTCGGGAAGAGAGGGGGCAACAGAGGCTTATCTACTTTGTCAGTAAAATCTTGCAGGGGGCAGAGCTGAAATACACTGAGATTGAGAGGGCAGCCCTGGTGGTACTCACTACTGCTCGGAGATTACGACCCTACTTTTTGGCGCACGGGTTATAATAGGGACAACGCTGCCGTTCCGCCAAACACTGGGCCGCCTAGACTTATCAGGGCGGATGGTAAAATGGGCAATTGAGCTAAGCGAGTTTGATGTAGATTTTGAGCCACGTGTAGCAATCAAGGCACAAACCTTACCTGATTTCATACAAGAAACTACAAAAACAGAGATGAACCAGCCCTGGAGGGCTTCAGTGGACGGGCCGGTTACAAAAGAAAGGTGTGGCATGGGCATACATATACAGTCCCCAACCGGTGATGATTTGCAATTTGCAATCAAGTATGGGCAGCGCTTGTCCAACAACGAGGCGGAATACGAAACAGTGCTGAGAGCGTTGCGAATATTAGCAGAGCTGGGGGCTGAGTCAGTACATATTAAATCTGATTCCCAATTGGTCGTGCAGCAGTTGTTGGGGGAATACGATATCAGAGAGAGCAGGATGGCTATTATTTTCTCAGAGCTAAAGAATTCATGGCTAAGTTCCAGGACTACCGCATTTAACAAATACCACGGGAACAAAATAACAGGGCTGACTTGCTGGCTCGAATGGCCAGTGCGGTGGAACATACTTGGACCGATTCGGTGACATTGCTATTTGAGCCCAGCACAAAAAGAAGGGAAGTAGTTCTTAGCGTGGACGAAAAGCCAGATTGGTGCACACCTATCGTCCATTTCTTACGCACGGGTGAACGCCTCGATGTTGTGGTATCTCAACGCTGCCTTTATAGCCGGTTTTGTTTACTCAATGACCATCTCTATCGCTGGTCCTTCACGCATCCACTCCTCAAATGTTTATCGCCAGAGGAAGCATTGTATGCTATTCAAGAAATCCACCAGGGCTGCTGTGGTAATCACGCTGGGTATAAGGACCTTATGCGAAAGATAGTCAGGGCTGGCTTCTACTGGCCTACGATGAAAGACGATGCCAAGAACTTCATTAAAAAATGTGAGACCTGCCAGAAGTTTGCTCTGCGTATTAACACGCCAGGGGAGACCATGGGCACCATGCAAGCCACTTGCCCGTTTGATAAATGGGGAATAGATATAGTGGGAAAATTGCCCACAGCACCGGGAATGAAGTGCTTCCTCATTGTAGCAGTGGACTATTTCTCGAAATAGGTGGAAGCGGAAGCAGTAACTAAAATCGACGAGTGTGCCATTGAAAGATTCTTATGGCGCAATATTTGTTGCCGATATGGGTCGCCCAGGGTGTTAATCTCGGATAATGAATCTTAGTTCACAGGGACACGAATAGAGGATTTCTATCTAAGGATGGACATTGTGCAGCGCTTCGTATCCATGGCACATCCTCAAGCGAATGGGCAAGTGGAACTCACCAACCGCACTATCTGTGAAGGGTTGAAAAAACAACTTGAAAAGTGTAAGGAAAGATGGGTGGAAGAGCCGGATGGAGTTTTATGGGCCCATCGTACTAGCCCTAAAACCGCTACAGGGGAGGCCCCATTCACCCTGGTATATGGTTCCAACGCTGTCATCCCGGCAGAGGTGCGCTTAGCTTCGCATCGGATCTTGCATTATGATCCCATCAGGAATGACGAGCTGCGCTGCCTTGATCTTGATATGATTGATCTGCACCGAGATGTGGCTGTGTTAAGAACAACCAAGTATAAGAGCCTTGTTAAGGCTGGGTTTGACAAGAAAGTTATTGCACGAAAATTTGATAAAGGGGATCTAGTGCTGAAACGGGTGGACGCGCTCCACCCAACCAAGAAATTCGATCTCACTTGGTGTCACAGCCCACTATCCCAATGACGGGTTAACCGGGGTTATGACTTGGGGTGAACAATAAGAAACGGAAATTAAAGGGGATTTACTAAGTAACCAACATTAATAACAAACTAGTGGTATATATATATAACCACTTGGGTAATTCACAAACGAGTCTGCCATAACGACTAGACCCCAACTGAAAGTTAATTAAAATGAAGTAGTAATAAGTTCAAGTAGAAATGATAAATAAGTCAGAGTGTTTGCAGCGGAAAAACGTGTGAGTTATGCATATGGAGATGCATACTCAAGGTTTCATTACATAAACATCAAAAGGGAAATCCGCTCAACACCGATCCATTCCATCGCCTGCTCAACCTGCACATTTAGAAATACATGCAGGGCTGAGTATAAAAATACTCAGTGACATAAGCCGAAAATACAACATGCATACATATATAAATTGAACTGCCAACAGTAACACACAGGGGTTTTCTTGAATGACCTGCGCTTACTAAAACATTTCATTCATTTTCATAAAGGTGGATGCGCATCCCATTTTCAGTCTATATGATCCATATCTGTCCTTTCTGTCACGCGCCGGGAAGGAGGCCTCCTTACCACGGACGCCAAGACCGGTCGCAAGCGACTCGCGGTCTCCATGAGTGTACACGTTAACCCTAGCTAGCGACCTTTGTCTAGCATAGGATCCCAATTGGATTTCCTTTAAAGTTGGCGAACCAACACAGATAGGATACATATAAAAACATAAACATTTTTGGCAGTCAATCATTTCATAAACATTTCATTTCATTTCATGAACATTTTATTTTCATTTCATAAGAGTCATTTATCATTTGGGCATAATAATAAACTGAAATTAACAGTTAAAATCATCTCATGCATATATTCGTATAAGAGGCCTACGACACGCAGGGGATCTCTATATACGTATAGTAAAAGTAATGCCCACCTTAAACGTTCTTAAAGCTGGCGTGGAGTCGTTTCTTCTTTGACTTCACTTTCTGTCGCTCGGACCTTCATTGATGAAGAGTCGATAAGTTCGTTAAAAAAAATTGTCATAAGACAAAGTCTAATTCTACGTGCCTAGGGTATCTTTTAAAGTTTTAGGGTTCTAGCATCCATATTAATCTCGTTTCATTCAATCAATAAAATGTAACCAATTATCATGTAACTATCATATAGGTTCGAACCCATTTGTTCGAACATCAACATGTACATAATCCATAACCTCTCTCTACACCCGTCATTTAGTCAAGTACTCCATCAATTAAGAACAAGCCATATATTATCACCCTGAAAATTTAATCATTATAAATCATGCTTTCTCATACTTCGCACATTTTCATCACTTAAATAAATAAATCATTTATAAACGCATGCTTAGCAATTTAATATCTCAATTAAATCCCAAGCTCATTTGATAAAGTAAATCATATACTTAATCATTCTATAACACAATTCCACATTTTTTTTATCACGTAAATAAACAAGAAATTCCATTATTCATTTATAAATAATAAAACATTTTAAAATACATTGAGATGCAATAAAACATTTTAACCATTTAAAAATCCATACTCGTAAGCTTTGAAAATAATTTTATCAAATAATAAATGGGGCTTAATCCCAAAATATTTGCTTTAAAGTACATTAATAATTTAAATAATAGAATGGACTTCATTTAGAATAAATAATCCCAACTTCCAATATTAAAATTTAATTCAAGAGATTTAAATTCACTAAATAATTTAGTGAAAATTCAAACATTTTTTTTTTTAGAAATAAGGCCAAAATTTCGTAGGCTCTATTATTCAAATGACAGCCCAAAATTAATTAAATTTTGGGCCTAAACCTATTAAATAAACCAATCAAATTTCTTTTTTAAAAAAAAACAAGAAGGCCCAGCAGCATAAAAAAAAAATCGGCCCATTTTTATTAAAATTTTAGGCCCAAGCTAATTAAATAAGGAGCCCAATTAAATCCTAACCCTAACATATCCATACATACACACACACAACACACACCCGCCTCACGCCTCTCTCTCTACTCTCTGCCTCTCGGTCTGCGCCTCCCTCTCCCTCTCTCACTCTCACTCTCCTCGGAGGCGGCGCCGCCTCGCCGGACGTCCCCCTCCCCCTCTCATATATCTCCTCCCTCCTCTCTCTCTGTCGGACTCCCTCTGTCCGCCGCCTTCTTCCCTGGCGAGGACAACACCGGTCAGCCATCTCCCTTCTCTCGACTCCGGCAGCAGTAACAGCAGCTGCTAATGAAGCCAGCCACCGCCGAAGCCCTGAATCACCGACTCCCATCTCTCGCTCGTCTCTCTCGCTTCCATCGGAAACAGGCGCACGAACACAGCCATTGCTGCGTCGCCACCACCTCCCTCATCCTCCGACGGAACAGCCGCCCTTTCTCCACCCTCGACTTTGCCGTCTCGCCGGCTGACTCACGGTGAAGAGCCTCGCACTACCCAGGTAAACCCCCACTTTCATTATTCTATTTCATCTCTCAAATTCCCCCTCTTCCCTTTTGTTTTTATAAAATCTGAAATCTCTCTCTCTCTTCTTTTTCCCTTTGGCAGAACGGAACCACGGCTCCGCCGCCTTCCGTCGACCATCGGCAGCCACCGCGGCTGCTGTCTCTCTCGGATCTCACACAAAACAGGGGCTTACCCCAGATTTCAGTCAAACACTTAGCATAGGGTTTTTGTGTAAAAACATATACTGCAAAGTCATACACTGTAAATATGAAATTATAAATATCATGTACTGAAATGCTTATAAGATCTGAAATTCTTTTCTTGCAATAAAACACTCAGTGTACAAATTTCAGCTCATATGTATATATGTAAACTTGTTGTGAAACATCAAACAGGCGTGTATGAATTGGTGATTCTCTGTAAAAATGAAATAGGGAAAAACCTTGGATTGGTGGTGAATGTTGCTTGTCTCTGCAGATTTGGTATATCACATAATTTAGAATTGTTGTGAAGAAGAATTGAATGAGATGAATTATCTTGCTCTATTACCTTGTAATTTGTTGGGGCGAAACTTGCTGCAGACGTGGAAATTGATTTGGAAAGCTGGAAATAGCTGAGTCTTGACAACCTATTGTACTATGAGGATTTCTTTTGGTGTGAATGAAATAAGGCTGGTGTGGGAGAGAGTAGGTGAATGTGGAAGAGTAGGTGGAGAATTAGGTGGGAGGAAATAAAATATAATAAAATAAAAAAGTCTTTCGGGTTGTACTATAAAAATTGTAATAATTCTTCAGGGTTTGCTGACTAAAAGCTTGTGAAAATGCTTGAATGCTAAATTAAATAACCACATAGGCTCACTTCACAATTAATAAAAATTCATATCTAACACTCTAATGTTAAATCCTCATAAAAAAAATTAATGGACTCAAAATATATATTTTGAGTGCATCGTCCATTGAAAATAAAAATAAAAATAATCACATATATAAATCATCAAATTCATATAAGTTCGTATTTTATTAATGGATGCTGAACCCTAATTACCAATAATTAAGCCTATAATCAGTGATTAAAAGCCGGGATATGACATACTATCCCCCTTAAAAGAAATTTCGTCCCGAAATTTGTACCTCAGGAAATAATTCTGAGTACTTCTTCTTCATGCTAGACTCGAGTTCCCATGTCGCCTCTTCTTGATCATGGTGCTTCCAAATGACTTTTACTAAGGATATCGACTTATTCCTTAGTACTTGAACTTTCCGATCTAGAATAGATTCGGGTCTCTCTTCATAGCTCATATCTGGGCTAAGGATAACGTCGTCCCTTTGGATCACGTGTTTTGGATCATAAACATATTTCCTTAACTGCGACACATGAAACACATTATGCACATTCCCAAGACTTGGCGTAACGCTAACCAGTAAGTTATTGGGCCTATCCTTTCTACAATCTCGTATGAGCCTATAAAACGGGGTTTAGGTTTACCCTTTACACCGAATCTAACGATTCCTCTTGATGGAGAAATCTTCAGAAAAAACTTTCTCTCCATCCTCAAACTGTAGGTCCTTTCGGCGTTTGTCAGCATATGACTTCTGTCTATCCTAGGCCTCCTTGATTCCTTTTTCTGATTTGACGGACGATCTCAATCATCTCGCCATTTCATCCCAACAAAGTGGTGATCTATATTTCCTCAGGTATAACGCATCATTTGCCAACCTATTGATAGTCGATTGATAACTGGTATTATATGTCTCACAATGAGTGGCAAAAACATGTTCTCAGCTTTCACCCGGTTTAGCTCGGTCGTCCTCAACATACCTTATTAGTAATTTCTATGTCGTTTAAGCGGAACTATAATGACTAATATCTCTAGAGCATTCTTAAGGCAACTTGAACAGTTTGTAAGGAGACCAACCATTTCGAGCATGTAGGCAGTCAGCCTAAAACGCCATTATAAACTTTTATTCATTCATCGAAGGAATCTCGAGTCATGTGGGCATTGACTGCCCCCTTTCGTGACAACCCTTGCTTAAGTATGATGGATTCGAAAAAAAAAAAAAAATCCATCTCGACAACGAAATTCATTGGTTCGTTAAGGGCTCAGTTTGTCCCAAACACGACATTAAGCTTGACTTTATGAGCTCGAAGACTCAAAGTAACAATGTGATATGTTGTAAAACCTTCACTTGCTAGCACGCAAGACATATTTCAACAAATGAGGTTACATCTCGTTTAATTCCTCCTAACTAGAATTTTTCTAGATCTTAATACATCTTAGTACTTCCTGGTGACAGTATATGGGTGCCATGGCTTTATCTTATTCTTAAGTTCATTGTCATGGACATGCATATCTTCCCTTCAAAGAAGATAACATTATATGATTCGTCGTTGTAATTCTTGAAACTTCTTATCCTTATTCTTCCTCGTAGCTTCTCCATCTTTTCGTCCTTCCTTTGTGCTTCTACCACCATTTTTCTCAAACTGGGTATTGTCGCAATAACACTCGCTATTGTATTAGGTGGTTTAATCACTTCTATCCTCATCTTGTCAAAGTTTTTTTAATGAGTTCATCTTCCCTCGTGAGAAAGTATCCTAACTTAGACGAGACTTTACGACTCAATGCATCGGCTACTACATTGGCCTTGCCTGGGTGGTAGTTAATACCACAATCATAATCCTTTATTAGTTCGAGCCATCTTCTTTGTCTCATGTTCAGATTCCTTTGCTCGAAAAAGTATTTCAGGCTTTTATGATCGGTGTATATCTCACACCTAACTCCGTATAGGTGATGTCTCCAGATTTTCATTGCATGCACCACTGCAGATAATTCTAAATCATGGGTTGGATAATTCAGTTCATGTGGTCTAAGTTGTCGCGATGCATATGCTATCACCTTTCCCTCTTGCATTAACACACAACCTAGTCCATTTTCGACGCATCCGTGTAGATTACATATTCCCTGTCTGGTTCTGGAACTGCTAGCACTGGTGTAGTAGTTAACATGTCTTTGAGCTGCTGAAAACTCCTCTCGCACTTCATCAGTCCAAGTATACTTGATTCATTTCCTAAGTAACTGCGTCATCGGTCTTGCTATTTTTGAAAATCTTTCAATGAATCTTCGATAGTAGCCAGTCAATCCTAAGAAACTTCTTATCTCATTTGGAGTTGTTGGTGACCTCCATCCTTGCACCGCTTCCACCTTAGCGGGGGTCTACTTTGATTCCTTCTGATGACACGATGTGTCCCAAAAAGTAACTTCTTTAAGCCAAAACTCACACTTGTTGAATTTGGCGTAAAGTCGTTCATCCCTTAGTGTTTGCAAGGTAGTCCTTAAGTGCTCTCGATGTTCCTCTTCGTTCTTGGAATAGATGAGGACGTCATCTATGAATACTAAGACAAACTTGTCTAAGTAAGGGTGGAATACTCTATTCATGAGGTCCATGAATACAGCTGGCGCATTTGTTAATCCGAAAGGCACAACTACAAACTCATAGTGGTCATATCTTGTTCGAAAAGTCGTTTTGGGTATATCTTCATGTCTAACCTTTAACTGATGATACCCAGACTTCAAATCGATTTTTGAAAACACTCTCGCGCCCTTGAGTTGATTAAACAAATCGTCTATCCTTGGCAAAGGATATTTATTCTTGAGCGTTAGCTTATTCAACTCTCTGTAATCAATGCACATTCTCAAAGTGCCGTCTTTCTTCTTGACAAACAGCACTGGCGCTCCTCATGGGGACACACTAAGCCTGATGAAACCTAGGTCCAATAATTTCTGTAATTGGATCTTTAGCTCCTCCAATTCCTTTGGAGCCATCCTGTAGGGTGCTTTTGAAACTGGTGCAGATCCTGGTTCCAAGTCAATGGTAAATTCCACTTGCCTATTTGGTGGTAGTCCTGACAAGTTATCTGGAAAAACGTCATTGTATTCTCGTACAACTTTCACATCTTCGATTGCTCCTTCTGTTCCAGCTTCTCCGTTTAGGTACACAAGAAAAGCTTGGCAGTCTTTCTTGTTCATCATCTTTCTCGCTTGTAGGGCTGAAATGACTGGTATGTTCCTACCCATACTTATCCCGTGAAAACTCAAAGCGTCTTTCCCTGGATATTTGAATGAGATCTCTCGTTCCTTGCATAAGATCGTGGCATAGTTCTCGTTCCTATGATTAAGTCCACGTCCCACATTGGTATAACATGCAAGTTGTTCGTTGCAACCTTAAGTGGCCCTATGTTCAAATCTAAGTTCGAGCAAACGTGTGTAACTGTCGTCACCCCTTCTATTGGTGAAGAAATTCTCATATCCTGATTAGCTCTTTCCTGTTTCAGTTCTAAAGTGTCGACGCATGCACTTGTAATGAAAGAATGTGAAGCACCCGTGTCAAACAAAAGTACAACAGGTGTGTTGAGTAACATGCCCATACTTGCCAATTTTCCTTGGTTGTTTTCCTGATTGTTCTTGTGCAGGGCGTAGGCTCTAGCTTGAGGGGGTTGTGGTGGATAGAGTAGTTGTTGGCCTAGAATGACCCTAAATGGTTGTGCTTGACCCGGTTGATTCGATCTTCACATCCCTCCTTGTGGCATTGCTTGGAAATCTTTAGCAAAATGGCCCTTCTGACCATATTTAAAACATGTATTACTATCATCCAAACATATATCATAATATGACTTGGAAAACTTCGGCCATGGAGGTACCCCAGGCTGGCCCTGATTATCCTTAGCAGGTCCTATGTTTGTTTGATGTCCTTGTCCTTGCCTTTGGGCACTATGTTTCCTATCAAGGTCTCTTGCCATTTCGACTATCATAGTAGTCTTGCCTTCGTCCTTGATCATTTGCTTCCTGAGTTGAGTTTGGGTCGGGCAAATCTCGGGCATAGCTGCCTCAACATCCAGAGCTCTGCTGAGCGCCTCAGAGTAAGTAAGATCACCGTGACTGGCGAGTGCCATTTTAATCTCGTGTCTAAGACCATAACAAAACTTCTCCGACATCCTTTCATCAGTATCCACCTGTTGTGGAGCATAGCGGGACATGTCGCAGAAAACACGATCATACTCTATTACAAACATCTGTTTTGCTTTAGGTTGTAGAATTCAGTTTCTTTTCCTTGCGGTAGCTTTTTGGAATGTACTTGTCATATATTTCCGTCTTAAAGTCTTCCCAAGGCAAATTTGCCAACTATTGAGGAGTCATTACCTTTCTTTTGGCCTCCCACCAAAATCTGTAGATCTAGTCAACTGGAACGCGACATGTGAAGTCATTTTCGTGTGGTACAAGGAAAATCAAAGGTTCTCTTCATCGTCTTAATCTAGAGTTTACCCTCAACTAGATTCTTGGTTTTAATAAATAAAACAAGCTTTACTCGAGAAAAAGTTCCTCAACCTTTCGTAATGGTTCATTTCTGTCCCCACCTTGTTTCTAGTTCCACGTCTACACGACATTCTATTTTCAAGAAAAAAGCGATAATCAACACACTCCTTGCCACATATTACATGTGTAAGGATTCAATCGTAAAATCATCATAGACAAAACAACTCAAGTCCTTGTACTGAAACCCTACATTACGATTTGTACTCTAAATTGCTAACAAAATGTATGATTGATAATAATCATAGGAGAAAAACTAATATCAACTAATTTTAGACACAAACTGATGGACAGTTTACCAAGCTATAGTTTGGGTGACTTACTAAGTCAATATACTAACACTTCTTAGTCGTATACCTCAAAAGAGTCTACTAGGGCAATTCAAAAGTTGCAAAGCTCAAATCTCAAATGATGTCATAATAAAGTGTTGCGGAAAATTTGTTCAAGAGACTCAAATAAATAACCAGAGGGTAGAAGAGAGTAACTACCAGGTCGAACAAAATGACCTAGAGTGAGAACCCGTCTGGCTTTTCAACCGAAAGTTGAAACATATAGGTTTTCAACCCAAAAGACGTCTACTGAGATTTGGATCATGTGGACTGGCCAGGTCCAACATCATCACTTCCCAGTCACACGGGAAACATTGTCCCGAACTTGAGAAGTCGTGGACATACTATACATAACGAAACTTGAGTTCGTAGTGGCAGCTTAAAGCTCAAACTTAAGGTTCTAGTCCTATTGAACTAGACTCTTATTCCCCAAGGTCTACATACAGACAGTCGAACCATATTTTCTTATATAACTTGTAGTCCCAAAGACATGGGCAACAGTCCAAAGGCGTGTATACTTGAGCTATAACAATTCTTGTGTCGTCGTCAAAAGCTATACTAAAATCCCGATATGCCCGGGTAGTCTCTGCTGGGTCAAACGCGGAGCTTTCCTAACCATCGGAATATGCCTTGACGTAACCCTCTTTAATAGATAAGGGAAAGTGTGAGTCTTCTTATACGTAAGTAGACGTAAAACTCTTAAATGTACAAGGTTATGAACATACTATGCATAACAAAACATAAGTTTCATTAAGACAACTAAACTTATTTTATGGTCTTCTATTCTAGTGGACTCGGATCCCATTTCCCATTTATGTCACAAATATATATATAACCCGCAGACAATCAAATCACGCCCTTTTTATAATCTATCGTGTAACATAAGTCGATTCGATGTTCCATCGTGTGTAAACATTCGAACGTAGAGACTTATGCTTAAACCCTTGATGCAATGTTTGCCTTGAACTCATCTTGTATCATCATTCCGTGCTTTTCCTTCAACGCGTACATGTCTTTTCATTCCTCTTTGTAATTCAAAAGAACCATTGTTTTCTTGTGGAAGCTGAGATGCTCTAAGTTCTCTATCATTCTTCTAAATCATCACTTCAAGAATCTAGATTGTAGAGATATCCTACTAATCCAGCAGTCTATGTTCTTTTAGAATCGTGATCATGCAACTTATAGCAATCTATGTTTTCTGGGGAAAGCATGTGTCAATTCTCTATCATTCTTCTTATTATATCATCATAACTGCAATGATATGCCATGAAAGGCAAAACATTCAATAGGGACTGAGATTGAGAGGGCAGCCCTGGTGGTACTCACTACTGCTCGGAGATTACGACCCTACTTTTTGGCGCACGGGTTATAATAGGGACAACGCTGCCGTTCCGCCAAACACTGGGCCGCCTAGACTTATCAGGGCGGATGGTAAAATGGGCAATTGAGCTAAGCGAGTTTGATGTAGATTTTGAGCCACGTGTAGCAATCAAGGCACAAACCTTACCTGATTTCATACAAGAAACTACAAAAACAGAGATGAACCAGCCCTGGAGGGCTTCAGTGGACGGGCCGGTTACAAAAGAAAGGTGTGGCATGGGCATACATATACAGTCCCCAACCGGTGATGATTTGCAATTTGCAATCAAGTATGGGCAGCGCTTGTCCAACAACGAGGCGGAATACGAAACAGTGCTGAGAGCGTTGCGAATATTAGCAGAGCTGGGGGCTGAGTCAGTACATATTAAATCTGATTCCCAATTGGTCGTGCAGCAGTTGTTGGGGGAATACGATATCAGAGAGAGCAGGATGGCTATTATTTTCTCAGAGCTAAAGAATTCATGGCTAAGTTCCAGGACTACCGCATTTAACAAATACCGCGGGAACAAAATAACAGGGCTGACTTGCTGGCTCGAATGGCCAGTGCGGTGGAACATACTTGGACCGATTCGGTGACATTGCTATTTGAGCCCAGCACAAAAATAAGGGAAGTAGTTCTTAGCGTGGACGAAAAGCCAGATTGGTGCACACCTATCGTCCATTTCTTACGCACGGGTGAACGCCTCGATGTTGTGGTATCTCAGCGCTGCCTTTATAGCCGGTTTTGTTTACTCAATGACCAGCTCTATCGCTGGTCCTTCACGCATCCACTCCTCAAATGTTTATCGCCAGAGGAAGCATTGTATGCTATTCAAGAAATCCACCAGGGCTGCTGTGGTAATCACGCTGGGTATAAGGACCTTATGCGAAAGATAGTCAGGGCTGGCTTCTACTGGCCTACGATGAAAGACGATGCCAAGAACTTCATTAAAAAATGTGAGACCTGCCAGAAGTTTGCTCTGCGTATTAACACGCCAGGGGAGACCATGGGCACCATGCAAGCCACTTGCCCGTTTGATAAATGGGGAATAGATATAGTGGGAAAATTGCCCACAGCACCGGGAATGAAGTGCTTCCTCATTGTAGCAGTGGACTATTTCTCGAAATAGGTGGAAGCGGAAGCAGTAACTAAAATCGACGAGTGTGCCATTGAAAGATTCTTATGGCGCAATATTTGTTGCCGATATGGGTCGCCCAGGGTGTTAATCTCGGATAATGAATCTTAGTTCACAGGGACACGAATAGAGGATTTCTGTCTAAGGATGGACATTGTGCAGCGCTTCGTATCCATGGCACATCCTCAAGCGAATGGGCAAGTGGAACTCACCAACCGCACTATCTGTGAAGGGTTGAAAAAACAACTTGAAAAGTGTAAGGAAAGATGGGTGGAAGAGCCGGATGGAGTTTTATGGGCCCATCGTACTAGCCCTAAAACCGCTACAGGGGAGGCCCCATTCACCCTGGTATATGGTTCCAACGCTGTCATCCCGGCAGAGGTGCGCTTAGCTTCGCATCGGATCTTGCATTATGATCCCATCAGGAATGACGAGCTGCGCTGCCTTGATCTTGATATGATTGATCTGCACCGAGATGTGGCTGTGTTAAGAACAACCAAGTATAAGAGCCTTGTTAAGGCTGGGTTTGACAAGAAAGTTATTGCACGAAAATTTGATAAAGGGGATCTAGTGCTGAAACGGGTGGACGCGCTCCACCCAACCAAGAAATTCGATCTCACTTGGTGTCACAGCCCACTATCCCAATGACGGGTTAACCGGGGTTATGACTTGGGGTGAACAATAAGAAACGGAAATTAAAGGGGATTTACTAAGTAACCAACATTAATAACAAACTAGTGGTATATATATATAACCACTTGGGTAATTCACAAACGAGTCTGCCATAACGACTAGACCCCAACTGAAAGTTAATTAAAATGAAGTAGTAATAAGTTCAAGTAGAAATGATAAATAAGTCAGAGTGTTTGCAGCGGAAAAACGTGTGAGTTATGCATATGGAGATGCTTACTCAAGGTTTCATTACATAAACATCAAAAGGGAAATCCGCTCAACACCGATCCATTCCATCGCCTGCTCAACCTGCACATTTAGAAATACATGCAGGGCTGAGTATAAAAATACTCAGTGACATAAGCCGAAAATACAACATGCATACATATATAAATTGAACTGCCAACAGTAACACACAGGGGTTTTCTTGAATGACCTGCGCTTACTAAAACATTTCATTCATTTTCATAAAGGTGGATGCGCATCCCATTTTCAGTCTATATGATCCATATCTGTCCTTTCTGTCACGCGCCGGGAAGGAGGCCTCCTTACCACGGACGCCAAGACCGGTCGCAAGCGACTCGCGGTCTCCATGAGTGTACACGTTAACCCTAGCTAGCGACCTTTGTCTAGCATAGGATCCCAATTGGATTTCCTTTAAAGTTGGCGAACCAACACAGATAGGATACATATAAAAACATAAACATTTTTGGCAGTCAATCATTTCATAAACATTTCATTTCATTTCATGAACATTTTATTTTCATTTCATAAGAGTCATTTATCATTTGGGCATAATAATAAACTGAAATTAACAGTTAAAATCATCTCATGCATATATTCGTATAAGAGGCCTACGACACGCAGGGGATCTCTATATACGTATAGTAAAAGTAATGCCCACCTTAAACGTTCTTAAAGCTGGCGTGGAGTCGTTTCTTCTTTGACTTCACTTTCTGTCGCTCGGACCTTCATTGATGAAGAGTCGATAAGTTCGTTAAAAAAAATTGTCATAAGACAAAGTCTAATTCTACGTGCCTAGGGTATCTTTTAAAGTTTTAGGGTTCTAGCATCCATATTAATCTCGTTTCATTCAATCAATAAAATGTAACCAATTATCATGTAACTATCATATAGGTTCGAACCCATTTGTTCGAACATCAACATGTACATAATCCATAACCTCTCTCTACACCCGTCATTTAGTCAAGTACTCCATCAATTAAGAACAAGCCATATATTATCACCCTGAAAATTTAATCATTATAAATCATGCTTTCTCATACTTCGCACATTTTCATCACTTAAATAAATAAATCATTTATAAACGCATGCTTAGCAATTTAATATCTCAATTAAATCCCAAGCTCATTTGATAAAGTAAATCATATACTTAATCATTCTATAACACAATTCCACATTTTTTTTATCACGTAAATAAACAAGAAATTCCATTATTCATTTATAAATAATAAAACATTTTAAAATACATTGAGATGCAATAAAACATTTTAACCATTTAAAAATCCATACTCGTAAGCTTTGAAAATAATTTTATCAAATAATAAATGGGGCTTAATCCCAAAATATTTGCTTTAAAGTACATTAATAATTTAAATAATAGAATGGACTTCATTTAGAATAAATAATCCCAACTTCCAATATTAAAATTTAATTCAAGAGATTTAAATTCACTAAATAATTTAGTGAAAATTCAAACATTTTTTTTTTTAGAAATAAGGCCAAAATTTCGTAGGCTCTATTATTCAAATGACAGCCCAAAATTAATTAAATTTTGGGCCTAAACCTATTAAATAAACCAATCAAATTTTTTTTTAAAAAAAAAACAAGAAGGCCCAGCAGCATAAAAAAAAAATCGGCCCATTTTTATTAAAATTTTAGGCCCAAGCTAATTAAATAAGGAGCCCAATTAAATCCTAACCCTAACATATCCATACATACACACACACAACACACACCCGCCTCACGCCTCTCTCTCTACTCTCTGCCTCTCGGTCTGCGCCTCCCTCTCCCTCTCTCACTCTCACTCTCCTCGGAGGCGGCGCCGCCTCGCCGGACGTCCCCCTCCCCCTCTCATATATCTCCTCCCTCCTCTCTCTCTGTCGGACTCCCTCTGTCCGTCGCCTTCTTCCCTGGCGAGGACAACACCGGTCAGCCATCTCCCTTCTCTCGACTCCGGCAGCAGTAACAGCAGCTGCTAATGAAGCCAGCCACCGCCGAAGCCCTGAATCACCGACTCCCATCTCTCGCTCGTCTCTCTCGCTTCCATCGGAAACAGGCGCACGAACACAGCCATTGCTGCATCGCCACCACCTCCCTCATCCTCCGACGGAACAGCCGCCCTTTCTCCACCCTCGACTTTGCCGTCTCGCCGGCTGACTCACGGTGAAGAGCCTCGCACTACCCAGGTAAACCCCCACTTTCATTATTCTATTTCATCTCTCAAATTCCCCCTCTTCCCTTTTGTTTTTATAAAATCTGAAATCTCTCTCTCTCTCTTCTTTTTCCCTTTGGCAGAACGGAACCACGGCTCCGCCGCCTTCCGTCGACCATCGGCAGCCACCGCGGCTGCTGTCTCTCTCGGATCTCACACAAAACAGGGGCTTACCCCAGATTTCAGTCAAACACTTAGCATAGGGTTTTTGTGTAAAAACATATACTGCAAAGTCATACACTGTAAATATGAAATTATAAATATCATGTACTGAAATGCTTATAAGATCTGAAATTCTTTTCTTGCAATAAAACACTCAGTGTACAAATTTCAGCTCATATGTATATATGTAAACTTGTTGTGAAACATCAAACAGGCGTGTATGAATTGGTGATTCTCTGTAAAAATGAAATAGGGAAAAACCTTGGATTGGTGGTGAATGTTGCTTGTCTCTGCAGATTTGGTATATCACATAATTTAGAATTGTTGTGAAGAAGAATTGAATGAGATGAATTATCTTGCTCTATTACCTTGTAATTTGTTGGGGCGAAACTTGCTGCAGACGTGGAAATTGATTTGGAAAGCTGGAAATAGCTGAGTCTTGACAACCTATTGTACTATGAGGATTTCTTTTGGTGTGAATGAAATAAGGCTGGTGTGGGAGAGAGTAGGTGAATGTGGAAGAGTAGGTGGAGAATTAGGTGGGAGGAAATAAAATATAATAAAATAAAAAAGTCTTTCGGGTTGTACTATAAAAATTGTAATAATTCTTCAGGGTTTGCTGACTAAAAGCTTGTGAAAATGCTTGAATGCTAAATTAAATAACCACATAGGCTCACTTCACAATTAATAAAAATTCATATCTAACACTCTAATGTTAAATCCTCATAAAAAAAATTAATGGACTCAAAATATATATTTTGAGTGCATCGTCCATTGAAAATAAAAATAAAAATAATCACATATATAAATCATCAAATTCATATAAGTTCGTATTTTATTAATGGATGCTGAACCCTAATTACCAATAATTAAGCCTATAATCAGTGATTAAAAGCCGGGATATGACACTTGGGAAGGACCATTTGTTGTGACAGAGGTGCTAAGAGGAGGAGTTTATCACCTTTCCAATGCAGAGGGTAGGCCGCTTACCAGGCCTTGGAATATCAATACACTGAAAAAGTTATATGTTTAAAATTTCTCAGCGCCGACGTATCTCTGGTAGACCGAATACTCTTTTTCCCCACTGGGGTTTTAACGAGGTTCGGAACCAAGTTTCTTGAATAAAATGGGATTCTTGGTTTTAGGGTATATACCCGTGTTGACTTTCTCTTTTCTGCTCCTAAGTACTTTGTTAATGAATGTATAAACAGGAACAAAAAGCAGGGCTGACAAACAATCGTGCTTGACTTCTAAAGTACGCGCACGACAATGGGGGGGAAGTAGGGGGAGTATACCCTCGTCACCTCTCATATCCTATTTTTTAGGGATAAAAAATTCAAAACAAATGGTCTTAAAACATGTAGAGCTGCCTAAGTCGCGAGCTCCCAGAGCTGCCTTAGTCGCGAGCATTAAGTTGTAGAGCTGCCTAAGTCGCGAGCTCCCAGAGCTGCTTTAATCGCGGGCATTAAGTTGTAGAGCTGCCTAAGTCGCGAGCTCCCAGAGCTGCCTTAGTCGCGAGCGTTAAGTCGTAGAGCTGCCTAAGTCGCGAGCTCCCAGAGCTGCCTTAGTCGCGAGCGTTAAGTCGTAGAGCTGCCTAAGTCACGAGCTCCCAGAGCTGCTTTAGTCGAGAGCATTAATTCGTAGAGCTGCCTAAGTCGCGAGCTCCCAGAGCTGCCTTAGTCGCGAGCATTAAGTTGTAGAGCTGCTTAAGTCGCGAGCTCCTAGAGTTGCCTTAGTCGCGAGCGTTAAGTTGTAGAGATGCCTTAGTCGTGAGCGTTAAGTTGTAGAGCTGCCTAAGTCGCGAGCTCCCAGAGCTGCCCTAGTCGCGAGCATTAAGTTGTAGAGCTACCTAAGTCGCGAGCTCCCAGAGCTGCCTTAGTCGCGAGCATTAAGTTGTAGAGCTGCCTAAGTCGCGAGTGGTAGAGCTGTCTAAGTCGCGAGCTCCCAGAGCCGCCTTAGTTGCGAGCGCAGAATCTTTATCAATATAATGCAAAACTGGTAAAGTCGGGATAAGTGTGAACATTAATACAAGGTTTGCATGCAAAAAGAACGATTCATGGGGTCAGGGACGGAGGGATGCTAGCGCTGGGATAAGTGTGAACGTTATCGGGAGGTAAAGTCGGGATAAGTGTGAACGTTATCGGGAGGAACGCCAGAGCTACTAGCGCTGGGATCAGGGATGGAGGGATGCTAGCTCATCAAACATAGGGAGACTGGTCGTTGCATCCACATCCAGAAAAGGATCAGGGTCTTGGGACAGGTCCCCTACCAATGCGTGGGAAAAGCTGGCCCCGTCCCTGTATAGGCTGCCCAGCCGAGTAAGGGTCGCTTCACGAGAAGAGGGCAGACTAGACGGATCAATAGATAGGGGTTGAGGAGGATACAACCCGAACTCAGCAAAGGGTCGGGGCTTGTCAAGGTTGCCGGACAGCTCCTATACAAAATCCTGCAGCATTTCAAGAAAAGGGCTACGGTAGAGGGGTTGCTCAGGGACTTGCTCGGAGCATAGAGCCACCGTGAATTGTTGAAGGGCCCGATCCAGAACTGGGTACCACCATTCAGGGCGTTGAGAGGAAGTGGGGTCAATAATGAGCTTAGCCTGCAAGGCTTCCTTGTCCATGGACCTAAACAGAACTCGGAGGTCCAGGGCAGCCATGGCTTCAGGGGTGGCTCCTACCAGCTCTGCGCCTTTCCGCCCGATCTCAGTGATCATGTGAGCCAACCCAGGCGCAAAGCAGCTCAGCAGCTCGGGAGTCTTTGTGAAGGCCTCTGGTGTTCCCTAGAACAAAATCTTCAAAAACTGATGGCCTTGAGGGGATAGGAAGAACTCCAGCATTTGATCCCTAGCGCTGAAATTGTACCCCTCCCGGTGAGCGCGCACCCGCGCATCCTTCCAGCGGCGCTTGGACTCCTCATACTCAGAGGAGTAGCGGTTCTTGAACTTATACCACACTTCATGGCTTTCTCGCTTCTGTTCCAGAAGCGCTGACTCCAACGAGGCCTTCTCCACCTCAACCTCTGCTAGCCGGGCTTTCACACGGGCCAGCTCTTCTTCTGGAACACTAGCTCGGGAGATAGCTTTGGTGGCCTCTTGCGTCCTTTTATCCCGAGCAGCCATGGCCTCCGTCAGCTGCTCTCCGTCCGGCTAAAATAGCGGATGCAACGAATAGCCTCTGCCCTGTGGAGCTCCTCCTAAAAAAAAGGGGGAGAGGAAGAGTATGAATAATAAGGACCAGTAAAGGGAGGAATGAAAAAATAAAAGTAGGGGAAATGGATTTACTGTCATGTAGAACAGCTCCAGGGTCTCAGCCAGCTCTTCATTAGAGATGGCCAAGGCATGGGCCTTGTCATCGGGATGGATACGGGCCCTCATCTGGTCATAAAATTCCCACCCCGATAATTGGCAAACGGGGTGAAGGGTGAGGGTGATCTCTTCAGTAGGGTCGGTGGGAGAACTGGCGGGCTCTTTGCCCTTAGCCTCTCGTATCTCCCGGTACCTTTTTGCCAGCTCATCCGCCTTAGAAGGGCTCTTTTGCATTTTGAAGGCTCGGCTACTGGCCTGACGGTAGAGACGGGAGGCACGTCATACACATGGATCTCCTCGCCATCATCTTCATCATCCTCATCTCGCAATCCGATCTGGACTGTAGAGATAGGCTCCAGCGCTGCCCTAGTTAGTGGAGAGCTGAGCGGCAGGGGAAAGACAGACACAGGAACGGCTGAGGAATCAGCTGCCCATAGGGATATGTATATATTGGGGCTCCTCTGAGGCCCTCGTTTGTTCTTGAGAATGGCCGGCACTTCGAGAAGTGTCAGCCACGGAGTGAGTGGGAGAACTGAGGATTTCAGCTCTGACATCAATAGCCTTGTCCGGGGGGTTGTCGGACCCTTCGCTTCTCGTCACCTCGGGGGCGGGGAGCAGACCTTCCAGTTGCGCCATCCAATCCATCCCTGAAACATCATACTCACTATCATAAGAAAAATAAAACAGGTAAAGGGAAATGATAACTTTAATAAGAGGAAAGCCCTCCCTCGTTACCTATGCGAGCTGGGGGATAGCCAGGGAATAACCCGCTGAAGACCAGCACTGAGTCATTCTCTACAATGCGCTAGGCAGGGAGAGTTCGGTCGAGGGCGTTTAAATGATTGAGGATATCCAAATCCCTAGCAGAAGGAGGAAGAAGGGAAACAATGGCCCGAGAGTGGCGTTCGGGATGCCACTTCACATCCCAAACACCAGCGAAGGAGGTCCAAGCGAAGGAGGTCCAAGTTCCTTTGTCAGTTTTGACAAAGCAATATTTATTAACAAAGTGTTTATCAGTGGGCAGTTTATTGAGGAAAGTGGTCTTGAATTTCATATGAGTAGAAAAGCTGTAATGAGTGTTGGTCTTTTCAGGATTTGGGTCTGGCAGAAGAGCTGCGCCGTATCAGCGCAGCCACAGTGCCCAACCACGATGTGGAAGAGGAAGGCTCGTCGCAGTGCTGACGGGGTTAATTGATAAAAAGGGATGCGAAAATAATTACAAATGGATATAAGAAAGTCGGGATGAGGGAGGCGTAGCCTTGCGGCCACCTGGTGTGACCACAGCGCTATAACATTTTCCCTAAGATCATTTGGAGTCATTTGGGATTTGTTGTCAGGAAGACTAAAAGTTAGGCTAGGGATGGGGCCTTTAAGTTTTTTTTTTCTATGCGTTTCATTTCTGGGATGGTCATTACAAAAGGGGGGACGGAATGTGAGGTTGACATAGTTACTAAAAACTATTTTGTACACAGAGAGCACACAGACAACAGAAATCACCGGAAAAAGAAAAACAGAGAGCACGCGAAGGAAGAGGAAGAAGGGTTAGGGTTCAGGGCGATACTAGGCCAGCGTGGGGGAATCGGACGAAAAGAAGTAGGCGTCGAAGGAGGTCGAGAGATCGTCGGAAAGAGGCGGGGAGCATAAACACGCAGGAAATCGCGAGAGGGAAGGAGAAGAGAAAATGGAGGGAGGCCTGAGAAGAAACACGAGGGGTTTTATAGATCGAGAACGGTACAAATTCTGGAACCGGGAGGCCCAATCAGAAATAGGCACGTGGCAGGAACGGAACCGATAGGGCGCGTTTCTGGGTGAAAAGATGGTGATGTGACAGAAGTGGGGCCCGGGACTGGCGTGCATTTAATGCATTCAAATGGGCAGTGCTGATCATTACACACTACCACAAGGGTAGCGCTGACTCAATGAATACTAGGATGAGGAATGGCGTAGGTTAAACTCGCAGAAAGCCCGATTTAACCCGATTGGGGGGGAGTAGCTGATGAGGAGTAAAATATACATCAGCGCTGCCACTTCAGAATAGAGAGATCAAGTCAATTGAGGACGTCGAAGGGAAACCTTGCGATAAAGCTGATGGGAACGCGACTGGGCCGATTCTACAACAACATGAGAGAAGCGCTGAGAATAGGGAAGGGCTGGACTCAACATGGCAGGGCTGGAATCGACAGGGCAGGGCTGGAATCATCTAGCAGAGCTAGAATCACCTGGAAGGGCTGGAATCCACTGAGCCAAGGAACAATGCTTGCTATGAAGCGCGAAGGGCGGGGAACTGGGCCGGATTTAGGCATGCCTAGGGTCTTCTTTTACCTAATGTAGGGCAAGGCTGCGTCCCTAATTTTACTGCTTTACCCCTGTGAGTCTCTATAAATAGAACCATTGTATACCCACATAGGACACGCGATATTGAATACTACAATCTTTGTTTCTCTTGCTAATTGCTCTCAATTCACACTCAGCGCACAACAGGTAAACCTCTCTAGAATCATCTACCAAATCCGGATTCATCAAAAATGAAAAAAGAGTATGATGTTTAACATTAGATATAAATGAAAGCAAACAAAAATTAATTTTGATGCATTAAACAATCACAACTTTTTAAGTTTAAATTTAGTTTTTTGTAATGTTTACATCAAATTAAAGATTTTTTCATATTCTTTAATTTAACATTCATATTGAATATTTTTTTCATGAATTGAAGTTAATGATTTTATGAAAAGAATAAAATATAAAATAGAAAAAGAAGAGAGAAATTTTGGAGGGAAAAATTAAAAGGAGAGAGAAAGTTTGGAAGTAATAAAACTCGTATTTATATTAGAGTTAATTTCTTACAAACACAAATTATACCCAAATTTTGATTTTTAATACATCTATTTTTTTGGTCATAAAATACACAAACTTCTACTCCGTCCGTTCCGCCCAAGATGCTACATATTCCTTTTCGGTCGTCCCAACGAAGATGCTACATTTCTATATTTGGCAAAAATAAGGAATTTAAACACTTAATTAACACTAATTAAATATTTCTTTATTACATTCTCTCTCCTACTTTATCACTTTATTACATTCTCTCTCATACTTTATCACTTTATTACATTCTCTTTATTACTTTATCACTTTATTACTTTCTCTCTCCTACTTTATCACTTTATTATTACACACTTAAAACATTAATCTACAACTCCTTAAATCCCGTGCCGAAAAGCAAATGTAGCGTCTTGGCCGGGACGGAGGGAGTAATTTTTTGGAATTTGACCTGACTCTAAAAGTTCGTTGGCCAATAACTTAACTGTCTAAAATCCGATGGATAATTCAAAGATACCGTAGGAAACATATTGATAATAGCTCTCTAACGATAGCTATATTGAAAAAGAAAAAAATATTAAGTTTCATGACATCAGCTTTCATACAATTTTTTACCACCTTTAGTGACCAAAACGCAACAATATAAGTATCATTAAAAAGATAACATCAACAACTTTTCAACGGTACCTTCGGATAGCCATTCATCATAATTCAGATAATCAAGTTATTAGTCAGCGAATTTTGGGCTCATGTCAAATTCCAAAACAATAAAATTTAAATATTTTTTTATAAAACAATTTAATATGATTAAAATTAAATTTTGAGTATAATTCGTATATTTATAGATAATTAACCCTTTATATATTTTTTTAGAATAATTAACCCTTAATATTATATATATATAGATTATCATTTACTTTTGTAGCTTATTCTCTATTTGGCTGAAAAGAACAAAAAAAATCGAGCACATTTTTCCAAAATTCAAACTAATATGACTCTTAAGTCCATTATATTTCTCCACAAATTTCCAAATTATGATCCATTTTTTACCAGTCTCCGTAATTAAAAGTGATGAGATCATAACAACCCAATAAGTACAAAAATCCCATTTCATAAAGTAATGGAGACAATTGCTAGGTCCAAAATAAGAGTTGAAAAACACAAAATCACTGGTATGAACATATACCTGCTTCTTCTATATTTCTACAAAAGAATTTCCACACATTGGTATCACTTCTACAGAGGGGTCTTCAATTTCCTCTTTTCTTTAGTTTGCTGTAAAAATTGAGCAAGAGTCATACCATCTCCAACCTCAACTTCCGAGGCTTGATTCTGGCACGCGTGATCATCACTTCTGAATCCCTCTTTGACTAGCATTTGCTTCGAACAAGCCCCGTCTCCAGTTTTTTGCCTTTTACGCTGATAAAGGATGAGTATCTGAGAGCTTTTCTTCCTCTTCCTTGGTGAGTGACCGATCTTCTCTTTCATACAACCAGCTTCTGTTGCTTTTGTATCCTCAGATAAAGACGACGGATGATCATTTGTTGCATCGGTTAGTTTCTTATCCTTTTTCATTTGTCTTTTCGTCACAGCTTGCCTGGGCGCTTCGGGCTTCGTCTGCTGTACTTCCTTGAGTAATTGACTATTCCGCCTCCTTGGCTGCAGCTTAGAAGCCTTCGCAATTTGTGTGATGATGGCATTGTCGCCTCCAAGTTCAGCATCAAGAGGTACATCTGGAGTTGGTTCTTCTATCGGATCAAAATGTTCGTATTGTTTCATGCATGCTTCATCCCCTATCACTGCAACAGATGTAGTGGGATTCTTTCTGCAATAGAGAAAACAATCAGCAAATATTTTAGATATGTAAATCATGTAATTATGACAATGGACAAGTGAATACCCTGACCGTTTCTTCAGTGGCTGAGATTTTCTCATATTATTACCATCACTGACATGAATTTCCGTAATTTCCTCCCCCTCGGGAATATCAAGTAACCCTGTCTCCGGACCACCTGACAAATGAATATCTGATGAAGGACGAGCATTGCTCTTCCGCAAACGTGAGCTTTTATGCCTTCCTGCTCTACGCATGGATCTTCCTTGAATTTCAAGCTCGCTCCCATCAGTCAACCTCAGAACTTCTTCTGAATATATCTCACTGCAGTAACAGGAAACAAGGGAAACTTATGAGATCAGAGTGGCGTCACAGGAAACAAGGGAAACTTATGGATGATCCTTTACCCAGAAAGTGTGTCTTCTTCATTACATTGACGCACCCCCCTCCGCCTAGGAATTACCAATAAACAAGTATCAGGACCAAACTGTATTATATTGACTAAGAAAAATCCATGAGCCATACCTTGATCTCTTCCTTTTTCTCATAGAGGGATCAACATTTTCATTTCCAGCAATACGCAATGTCTCTGGCAATTGAAAGTCTTTAGGCCCAAGGGCAGGTCGTTCAGACTCCCTATCGACAAAATTTGATATCAAAGCAGCCTTTGTTATCTTTCTGGCAGTTTGCAGCTGTGGCACGTCAGCTGGAAATAACACCTTCCATCTCCTAAATTATGTACTCAAGTTCGGAATCAAAGCAGACAAAATCCAGATATCCAGAGATACACAGTAAACAAAGAAAAAAGAAAAAAGACTCTAAAGAAGTTGGCAGTAAGACAGAGACATACCTCAAACATAGATTATCAGTGCGATGGGGAATACAGGCAGCAACCTTGGACCAACAGTAACCATGCTTTGCAATGGCCTCTTCCAATTTTAAATCTTCTTCTTCGGTCCATTCAGCCTTATTGAGGGAAGGATCCAAGCAATTGACCCATCTGTACCACCCAAGCCCCACAATTATACGCACATAAATTAGAGATAAAAAATTGTCACCTACATATATCAATTATTGCACACATACACACACATAGATATATATTGAAGGAACACCTTTCCCTGCATTGCACATGTGTACGACCAGGCACACAGTTAGCTACTTTTCTCCACGTTTTGGGCCCAAAAAGAGTTACAGCAACTTTCAAGCGTTTGTCTTCCTCCAGAGTCCATTTTCCAGATCTTTCCCTAGTTGGATGAAGGGTCTTTAACCATCTGCATTCTCATCATGAAGTTGAAGAGCTTAATAAAACATTTCATAAAAACAATAGTATCAAGTTTCCACGCATGATTATTGCCCCCCACACCCCAATCCCCAACAGTAAAAAACAAACAAAGAGTGTGCGTGTGTTGGCCTAGCGGTAGGTAGTTAATGCCTAAGGCCTGAGATCCTAGGCTCGAGTCCATCATCGTGTGGCATTTAAATTTCTTTATTTACTTGTGTAATTTATTAAAAAAACAAACAAACAAACAAACAAACAAACAAAGAGGAACAGCTAAGATTACAGATTCCAGATACAGTTCTAAACAAATGAAATTTTGATTCAAGTTAGTTCTTTGAAAACAATTCCCCAAGCAGTATCATCATTATTTATTAAATGCCTTTTTTGGTCATATTTGAGAAGCAAGGGCTGGGATTTCATTTATAAAAGGGAAATCAACACATAAAAAGCAATATGCCACGGTAGGAACTTCATCAAACAAACTTCTACTATAGACGACTCGCAAATAGTGTTTTTTTTTTGTGGGGTGGGGGGGGGGGGGGGGGTTGAGGAAGAAAGATATGCTATAAAATAAAAACTAACAAATAATCAAGAGAATCTTAAAGATTTACACTTTAGTTGAGCATATTAACTGACCTGTTAGAGCATTGGGTACCTCTTCTTCCTTCCATTGCATTAGCAACAGCTTGCCAATTACTCTCACCATAAGTCTCTATGGCAGCTCGAAGTTTATTATCGTCCTCATTGGTCCACTCTCTTTTGAGTATTGAAGCATTAAGACTTCTTTGATAGCGTGCTAAGCACTGAAAAGGGGTTCTATTTGTTCCAAGTGATGCAGCAATATCTATCCAGTTAATTAATCCCTTCTCTTGTATAATGTGCAAAAGATTCTTGTCCTCCATTGCAGTCCATGGGCCATGATTAATTAAGGGGTCTTCAGAGTTAAAAAACCTGCAAAGTAAGAGTATTTGGCTCATCAAAGATAAAGTACATAGTGCTCATTCTCTATGCTTCAATGATCTAGCAGTTGACACCTCTCTAGACAATTAGAACAGATACAACAAGTTAACAATAAAGTACGAGCACTTTTGACTAGCACAGATTTCTTCAAAGTGATACATACCTGATTTTGTGTACACAGACTGAAATCTAGAGCATAACACTCGGAGTAACCAATACAACTATATATGAACACCAGCAGATGGACATTAAACTAAGCAGTCATTGTGGCTTATGACCAATCTTGCAGGAGAGAAACGAAAACAAGAAAACTATAGGAAAGTGAAACAAATGTTCTAGCCAATTTGGATTTCAAAAGTTTGTGACACCCTAAAGTGGGCCATCTGCTCTGTCTTGACGCTCAAGACACTTCCATAAAGACACTTGTATTGAGACACTAATATGCTCGAGACACCTATCTTGAGTTGTCCCAAGAGACCAAGCCTCGTGACAAGTGTCTGAAGCAACTTCTCTCAAGGTTCAATAGCTTTCTTGATATATCTTCTTTATATATATATATATATATATATATATATATATATATATATATAGAGAGAGAGAGAGAGAGAGAGAAAGGTTCAATGGAGAAATGCAAATGTTGTTAGAAAGGAGAAACAATCTCAACCATTAAAATAGCTCAATCAAACGGTTAATAATTAAGAATAAATCCAGTGTCCAAATTTTGATGAACGGACGTATTTGTTGAAAAGACGTATTTGTTGAAAATCTCGCACTCCAGGATTCGAACCCCAAACCAAAATGCTTGTTCAATAAAATTATTGGTATATTCATCAAAATTATTGATTTGTTCAACGTTTCTAAATCACGCAAAAAAATTAATTTCTCCATATATATATATACATATATATTTATATTACAATAATGACTCTTGTTAGTTATGGCAGTCGTTGATCATATAAGATCAATGGTGCATATTGGCTTTTATTTACTAGAAGAAAAGTTTTATTCCAATCGTCCTATATAGGACGATTGGAATAAAACTTTTCTTCTAGTAAATAAAAGCCAATATGCACCATTGATCTTATATGATCAACGACTGCCATAACTAACAAGAATCATTATTGTAATATAAAAGGCATTATCATTCATAAGCACCATTCTATGTATAAAAAAGCATTATAATAAAAGAATCATTATTGTATGTTTAAAAAGCATCATTACATGTGAATACCAATCCTTGGCATCCATTTAATCAAGATCTACAGACATATTGGTTTCTAGTTCCTAGAATTGGGATAGTTTCTATCTATCTATTTACACACAACACACACAGATATATATATATATACATACATATATAAGAAACACAACATTATATTGAAATGTTTATAATAAATGATTACAGAGTTTTAGCGGCTACTTTTTCCCACTAATTTTTAATAACTCAGTTTTTTTCCAACCCCAGCCTTTTTTTTTCGCTCATGAACACAGCAAATTCGGTTTTCTTTCTGTTCCATTTTGCTCTCTTATTATTTCTGTTCTTTTTCTTCTTTTTTTTTCCTTTCTAAAAATCGTGTAGTTTGACTAATGATAAAATATTCAATATGCATATCAAATTAAAGATCATAATAAAAACTTTAATTTGATATATATTCTAAGATGCACGGGACGGGGACGATACAAAATACGAAACGAAAATAAGTCTATTTTCCAAAAAATATGAATACGTTGAAAATACGTTTATACTCCCTCCATCCCACTCTAATAGGCTCGTTTTTCTTTTTGGGACGTCCCACTAGAATAGGCTCATTTTCCATTTTGAGTAAAAAAAAATATACTTAATTGGTGTGGACCACACCACTTCCCTCTTAAAAAGTAAGTTTCTTAATTCCGAGCCCAAAAGAAGTGAGTCTATTAGAGTGGGACGGAGGGAGTATTTATTTATAATATTTTTTTATTTTATTAATACTGATATTATAAAAATCACATAAACACATTCAAATCAAAATACTTTTACTAAATTAACAATTAATAATTTTTAATATAGGCCTAGCTTAGATGGCAAGAAATTTTATTTTTAAGAAAATATTCTGAGAGGCCACCCTAAGGCTTTATATTGATAAATGCAAACTGATTAAACAACATCTATGTCCCTAGTGCTCCAAACAATTGCAGCTTTAACCAGAGAGTATAAGTGTTTTTCAGAAACCATCTTAAATCAAAGAAACTACCGCAACTTACCTCGCTTGGCATTCTGCACCAGTCCGTCTAGGAACATACATAGCAGCTAGCTGATCCCAGTTAACCTTAGGCGAGAATTGTCTCATTCTCTCAGGTGTTATGTCACAATCTTTTATTGATTTCATCATGTTGTCAACATTACTTGAATCATAATATCCATCTGCCTCACTGCAAACAACAACATACTGAATAAGACTAAAACCAACATGTTTAAAGATCAACTGCAACTGCCATTGTGAGGGAGGTACAAGAACTAATTGTGCACTAACAAAAAAATGACAACCAAGTTGTTCATCGCCCAAAAAGAACAAAAAAGAAACAGAACTCAAGCATGTGGATAAGTCATGCAGTCAATATCTTCAAAGCCATTGTGAGGGAGGTACAAGTGTTTTCACATCCTTCAGTTCACTGTCGTAATGGAAACTGAACACAAAGGAGCTTCATGGTTTTACACTTTGAGGCAAGCACACTGAACAGATTTTTTTTCAAGAAAAAGCCCATGTAATCAATTGTCCAGAAATGGCATAAAAATACTGTGTCAGATAATCATTACAAGCACACATCACATTCTAAGACCTTGTAATCTGTTTTCCCAAAGCAGTATGTTAAAAGAAAAAGAAGCATAAAGTTGAAAAAAAACAAGTGCTTCGTGTACCAGGAACCAAGATCACGCAATAAGTCAAAAAACTTCTGCAATACATTACGTGAATGCATGCCAGGTAAACATACAAGATCATACCTGTATAGATCATCAACAGATTGCTGAAGCAACATTTCCTGAAATTGCTGTTTCACACCCTTCAAGAGATTCTCCCTCTCTTCCTTAGACCACTTCTCCTTATTAAAAGGGATAGAAAATGTTGCCAATGCCTCCTTATAGTTGGGAACATGTACATTCTCTCGAGGTCCCTTGTACGAAGCAGGAATGTTCTTTTCATTGGGCTGCATGAATCAGCAAAGTGTTTGAGCGTCTACAGACAACTAATAAAAGAAAATTCTAATTGATCAAGAAGAAGGAAGAAAATAACTAATCCATGATATTCTCAGCTGTTAACTCTTATCCACTTTATACCGCTATGAACTGACGATAAGAGACCATTACATATAGATAAACAAAAACTGATGCTGTTATATATCAAGTAAAATAGAAAATGCCAAGATCCCCAGCAATAGAGAGCACCATATATAACTTAATGGTAATAGTTCTAGAGAAGATCACTAACACATTCAATAACACTTATTAAGAATAAGAGGATAAAAGACCTTCATGTTTGCCTTAAGCTTTGGCACTGAAATTAACTGAACACGATGATCTTTTTTCTGTGACAAAGCTCGTCCTCTCCTCTTCTTGCAATCAACCTGAAAGTCTTTAAGGATTCTGACACGCTCTATTAGCTTACCAAGTTCTTCCATCCTGGCTTCCATTTGCATCATCTTACTCCTTATAAGTTTTTGACACGATCTATTCTTCTTGATAGCATCAACAAATGCCAGGGCTGAGTTAGGAAAGTGAGAAGTTCTGAGTGGCAATTCAGCCACATCATCAACACCCAGTTCATTCCATTCAACTGTATCAGAACTCCCACCAGCATTATCACATACTTCTACTTTCTTTCCAGTAGGCTCGCTCGTATCTACACAATTAAGAAATCCTTCTCGAGCATTAGTTCTCTCAACAAAGCTATTGGAAGTTTCCTTTTCCGAGTCTATAATAGTAGCACCCACCTGCTCAGGTCTATGTGAAAATCCCTCAAAGTTCTCCTTCAAGCTGCCTGCATCAAATGTTCGAGAATTAAGATGATATAAGAAACAAATACATAGACCAAAGGAAAAGAGAAGAACAATAGGAATTTAAAATCAACCGGCAATATGTAAGTTCAACTCTGTAAACTAGAGATGATTATATGCAAAATAATAACTTCGCCGTTTCACTCTATTGAACGCGATTTTAACATAAATAAACAACTAAATCCCATTGATTCAATTGGTGGAAGCAACGGGCAGCATATACCATCATTATAGGCAGCAAAACGCCGCTGAATAGCTCGGAGGGTCTCGTAATCTTCCTCAATATCGTCGCTGTCGGACAAATCGGGCAGCACGGTACACAAGGGCTTCATCTTCAGAGGCTCTTCCCCCACATCCATGGGAACGGCGAAGCGATTCTGAATGCTTCGAACTAATTGAAGGTCATTGTCTTCATCTCCGTCGGATTCCCCCTCGGAAGAGGAAGCCTCGCTGGCAATGCCACCGGCGGCGGCTGCGGAGGCAGGCGTTTCGCCGGTCAGCTGGCAAGCCCTTCGTAGCGCCTCCATGTCTTCGTTGAATCCATCGTCGGAGTCGGAGTCAGAATCGGAGACTCCCTTAGACGAAGACATCTTCAAATCTATTGCAATTTTGCCACTTCCCCGCCAAGAACAGTAGTATCACATGTTCTACTATATCAACCCTTCCGTGAGTAATTGAGAAGAAGAAGGAGTCTTCCGCCAGCAATGAAACAAGAAAGAGGGAGAGGAGGGTTGGGCCTTGTTTAATTCAGAAGATGAGCCCCAAATGTATTCAAGTATTGGGCCTATAATAATTAAAATTTTCTTTTTTAATTGGATAACTGATGCATATATACACGAATTTTGACTCATTTTATTTTTTTCACGAAATATGGTACTCTAAAAAAATTATCTAAGTAATTTTTTTATAATTAACAATAAATATTACTTCACTTGAGATTAGGCATTGAAAAGTTTCTCAATCACATGATCATGTGATGAATATTTTACGTCATTAATTAGGTTGAAAAATGCTAATTAGAATTATATAATTGGTTGAAATGTAGTCATACACTCATTATCTCCCCTTATCTTTTAACTAACTAGCTTAATTAATTTAATTAATGATAGATGACAATTATTTATGGGTGACATGATTTTTTTTAAATATATTTTGTTATCAAAACGACATCGTTTTGATTAGAGTTATGTCACGTCAACGCCAATTTAGATTCAATTTTAACTTAAATTTTATGATTACCTGCCCAATTGTATAATTCTAATTAGCATTTCTCGATCCAATTAATGACGTGAAATATTCACCACATGACCATGTGATTGAAAAATTTTCCAATGCCTAATCTCAAGTGAAGTATTGTTAATTATAAAAGAATTATTTGGATTACTTTTTATAATAATATATTTTGTGGGAAAAAACAAAATGAGCCAAAGTTTGTGTATTTTGTGGAAAAAATAAAATGAGCCAAAATTTGTTTATTTTTTATAATTCTCAAAGTTTGTAAAATAAACAAAATGAGCTAAAATTCGTGTATTTTTTGATAACTTTCAAAGTTCGTAAAAAAAACCGAAATGAACCCAAAATTTTTGTATTTAAGCATTAATAACCGTTTTTAGTTTGACCACTATGGATAGATTTGTACAGTGTACCCTACCAACATCATTATGAAATACATCATACAACAATATCATATCGTTGGGCTCACCTATATATTATTATTCAATGTGATAAACTTTCGCCTGAGGTTGTACTCGTCATTGCCGTCGAGCTACTATGGCAATGGGCGTGTCGGCCGCATATGAAGATGCCAAAAAGCAGGAGTTTTCAAAGTTGGTGGAGGGGTCGGATAGAGTATCGGACTAGTACGCGAAATCGGCCATAGCTTGTGCGAAATCAAAGCTTAACCATTCTCAATTGTGGGACCTATAGAAAAAAATCTACTTTTATTTGAAAAAGTGTGTGATAGTAGATTTGAATTATATGACTTCTGATATTAATCATTATATTAGTAGATCAACACATGTACACAATAAAAATTCATTTTTTTTTTACTTACAACAATTAACATTCCGTCGGCCAAGCAAGCAAATTAGGGGTGAGCATCGGTTCGATTTGGTGCAAAATCGAACCAAAAACTCAAAATCAAAAATCGAACCGATGATTAGAATTGGAACCGAACCGCGCACCAATTGGGGGTGCCAATCGAACCGATTTCTGCTCACCCCTAAAGCAAATTGCCGAAAAATAAAAACATAAAGGATTGCCCAATTAAAACCAAAATGAAACGATGAGAAGGTTTTTGAATTTCGTTGAATACTTCAAAAATTTGAACATTATCACGTACTGTACATAAATGACCTATATAATACGGGGATTTGATTAGAAATTTTAATTTTTCTTTAGAAAATTTGGAGAGGAAAGAGAACTGGGTATGGAGTCTAGACTTGAATAGTAAAAAGGTGAGGGTGGGGTGGTAGTGGTACCATTAATTGACTAGCTAGCGATAAACATATTATACCAAGTTTAGATTTTTTTTTTTGTGGCCACTATCTTATAGCGATTTGTAAAAATAGATCAATTTTTTTCAAACTTACAAAAATAGGCCGAATATTTTAAATTTCGGCGTTTTGGGCCACATTTTGCCCCAATTTGGTATCTAGGCCACATTTGGAGCCATATTTGAGCCTAATTTCCTAAATGTGGTCCAAAATAGAGCGATTGGAATAAAATATGGCTTACGAATGCCAAAATTTAAAATAATTGACCTATTTTTGTTAGTTCGAAAAAAATTAGTCTATTTTTACAAACCGTCCTAATATAGTGGCCTAATTTTTTTTAAAACTATTTTAAGGTACGTGCGTCAATTATTGTAGTCTTTAATTAATATAGACTACGGTTTAGCATCATAGCCTATGGGGATGAGAATAGACTACGTCAGCTAGCACTACAGATCTTAAATCTCATAGACTACACCGTAGTCTATCATGAGCATTTTTGTAGTAGTGATATACTCCATTACCAGGTCAATTTATTCACCAATAATAAAGATGAAGAGCTTCATTCAATGGCTGAGTTCAACCAAAAACAAAACTAAACAAACTGAAACTGAATTAGCCTACAGGTACAAAACTAGAGAAATCTTGCTTTCTTATTCCTAAACAGAGACTGAAGCCATCTTATTGATAATGTTCCCATATATCTCCATGTTCAAACATTTGAAATCTTGCCCCATGCATATATGATCAATGCTTAACTTGTCTCTGCTGAAGCTGCTTGAACCAGTAAGCCGACATCTTCGGATACCTCTTGAGCGTTTTGAAGTCGACGTAGACAATGCCAAACCTCGACGTGTAGCCTAACCTCCACTCGAAATTGTCGACAAATGTCCATTGGAAGTAGCCCTCCACGTTGGCGCCCTCGTTGATCGCCTTCTTCAGTTGTGCTAAGTAGCTCTTGTAGTAGTTGATTCTTATAGTGTCATGCAATACCTTTGGGAGAGTCAGGTTGCCTGGCTGATCCATTCCTATATATATGTCATCAAATTTGCTAGTCTTGTTACTTCAATAAAGTCGAGCTTATTATGTATACAATAATTTTTATTCTTTTTTGTTATATATGTTACCATTCTCAGCCAAAATCATGGTGGGATTTCCATAATGCTCTTTTATGTAGTTCACAGCTTTGTATAGACCCCATGGCACAATGTAAAGCCAGTAGGAATGTGCCTGCACACATAAATTCAAACAAATCAATCATTTTATCAAAAACTTAGCATATATATTTACATATGTACCATGTAGGGTCAGGAATTCCCTCCCGTAGCATCGTAGTACTCATGCATTTTCATGTATAAAACAATATAATATTATTGTATATATAATCATGCATCTTTTGAAAATGCATTATATACACATATGCAAAAATGTTAATGCATATATGCAATTTTAAATTTATATAAACAGTTTTGTGTTTAACACTGTGCAGTTGTAAGAGTATTACCTAAAACTTGGGTACAATATATGATACTTCCTCTATACATGTATTATGTATAGGGGGAGATGATCAAATAAAAATCATCTTTATTATGTTAATTGGAAACTAATCTAATTAAATCATAGACCTTAATATTATATAATATTAATATTGAGATAAACTCACCCTTGGTCCAATCGGCACTCCATGTCGTTCATCTGCCAAAGATTTAGGATAACGTAATGTTAGAAAATTATTAAGGAACATAAATTAACGTAAGACGAGGTACGTAGATAAATAAAATAGAAATTTTCATACAAGCAAATCCGACATTCCAATCTTGCTGGTATCCCAAGACCTTGGGTTTTGGTTGGTGCGGATCATACATGTAGTATGCAGTGTATTGATTTACACCTATGAAATCGAAGCCTCCCTTCACCATCTTCACATCTTCCTCATTGAACTTGGGCAGCCTCTTTCCTACTATATTCTGCATTGTCTTTGGATACTCTCCGTACACCAACGGATGCAAGAACCTACCAAAATAAAATACATAAAATTTTCAAATTTTGGTTTTAATTAGAATTCTCATCTTATGTCGTGTCGCTATTGTGAACACAAACACGACTTGTTGAGAATTTGTTCGATGCGAACACGATTTTAAACTCTAACTAGGAAATAAATAAACATAAAATAAGTGTTAGTCATAGTTATCCCACTTAATTTCAAGAACTCTCAATTCTGTAAAAAGTTTGATTCATGTCCTGCCTTACAGAATTGATAGTGAGTTACCTTGCCGGATTCTTAGCTGGGTACTCATTATTTTTTGTCGAATTCTATAAGATTGGAAATAAAATCAAAAGTTTTCAAAGTTGAGGGTTCTTAAAGTAAAAGCCCAAGTTTAAGACATTTTTTGAAAAATACTAAAAATTGGGGATACAAACTATGATTAATTCTAAAAAAACTATAAATTTATATGAATATATATTATCGTGTTATTATATGAAAATGACACTATTCGACATGCACTCGAACACGACACGAAATTATCGTGTCATCTGGAAACACATGGATTCATATCATGTCGTATTATAAGGAACACACATACGACAAGCTCAGACATTAACTCATTAATTCCGTGCGCGTTCGTATGGTAGGAAAATTTGGCAGCCCTAGTTTTAATGGTTTAACACATAATTACGTACCATCCAATGTGAAAGTCTCTAGCCCTCTGAGCGGCATAATTGTCTGCTTTGGATCTCGTAAGAGGCTCGTACCACACGAAATCTAACAGAATCCCAATCCTCCCCTTCTGTTTCACCTGAAAGATTCCATCATGCATATGTAACTCATTCTTTTCTTTTCTTTTTTTTTTTTTTAAAAAAAAGTCAGTTTGATTACCTGATATTTATGGCGATACCTTTGCACAGCGGCGGCGTGACTGAGAATGATATTGTGAGCAACAATGTAAGGCTCAGTAGCAGAGTTCCCCTCTGTGCAGTTACCATATGCTTTGGAGCATCGTCCCGGAGCGAAGAATCCGTTGTCGTATCCCAGCGCAGCTACGACTCGAGGCTCGTTGAACGTCTGCCAGTTCTTCACTCTGTCGCCAAACGTCTTGAAACAGAAGTCGGCATAATCGGCAAAATCCTTCCTGCATCATGTTCAACCCACCTTTTCTATCTCATATCAATTTCATAAAAAGTATTAATGCTTCTATATAGGGGTAATTGCACTAGTTTTGCACATGAATTAAAAAATTTAGTTCTAAATATACGAAATTTTAATTGTTCTGACCTTTTCAAACGGTTGGTAACTGCCCTAAATGTTGAGGTAGATTATTGAAATGACTACTGCTTAAACGGCCGATGCCCTAAACTATTATAGTTGGATGGCTACGTTATTTCAACAAGTCACGATGTCATTAACTTGTCACTTCAGCTAGCCACAACAACATTAATTCGTTGAAAATTAACAATCGTATGAAAAAAATGAAAACAATTGAAAATTCGTATACTTAATGACAAATTTTAAATTCATGTGCAAAATTAGAATTGGTGAAAGCATATACTTAAACTCTCCTTCTATTTATAAGTTTGGAGTATATCCTCTCCCATTATAAGACCTTTTAAAGATACAATGAGGTCAATCTAATTGAAAATCCGTATACTTAATGTCAAATTTTAAATTCATATGCAAAATTAGAATTGGTGAAAGCATATACTTAAACTCTCCTTCTATTTATAAGTTTGGAGTATATCCTCTCCCATTATAAGACCTTTTAAAGATACAATGAGGTCAATCTAATTACGAATGATGTGTTATCTTTAATTGTAAATTTATAATGACAAAATGAGGCATAAAAAAATTATCTCTTTAAATCTTTCCTTTACCTTTTCTCATTTTCTACAAAAGGAATTTCATCATTTTCGTTCTTTTTACCTCAAGGAAAAATACTACTCCCTCCGTCTCCCAAATAGTTTTCTAAGAGGGAGGAGCACGAGTTTTAAGATGAAAAGTAAGGATAAATAAAATATTATTAGTGGTGGTATAGTCTAAAAATAGAAAGGAAAGTTTTCTTTGGGGACGAACCGAAAAGGAAAGTTAGAGAGTTATTTAGAAGACGGAGTGAGTATTATCCCATTTTTGATATGGTAATATTATCACTCATTAAAGTGAAAATGTGGAACGAGAAATCGTGAAATTCTCTTTTATAGAAAATTGAAAGAAAAGAAAAAAGCAATTTAAAGAGAGAATTTTTTTAATCCTTTTTTTCCTCATAGTAAATTTATAAAGAAATGGAAAACATTCAAAAAAAAAAAGGGAAAAGAATCAATTGAAAATGATTTGAAATTTTGAATCACATAATGAATGCGCTAGAGGTAGAGAGTAGAGAGGGACATATGCATTATTGATGCTTACACTACTTCACGGCTAAGCCATCCCTTGTACCTATCCTCAAGCGCTTGAGGAAGGTCGTAATGATTTAGATTGGGATACGGCGTGATGCCTGCACAATGTTAAACCAACAATATAATAATAATAATAATAATAATAATAATAATAATAATAATAATAATAATAATAATAATAATAATAATAATAATAATAATCTTCATACATGTTTTATTTATCTTGATGTAAAATAAGAATTTTTATGTATGTATTACTAAAACTTTTAACTTTTACATGCAATTGTCACCATTCAGATAGATAAATAAAAAAGTGTTAGTTTTACCTCTTTTGAGCATGTAGTTGATCAACCGGTTGTAGTAAGCAACTCCCTTCCAGTTCACTTTCCCAGTTCCATCTACATGGGTGTTTATAAAAAATTATTGAAATTTTGTTATTGAAATTCTTTTATGATTGAATATATATGTGATATGTAGCATTACTTGGAAATATTCTGGGCCATGAAATTGAAAACCTGTAGGCATCGAAGTTCATTTTCGCCATGAGATCAATGTCCTCCTGTTCCACCATATTTTCCAATCTCAGAATAGGAGCTACAATTTACTTGTCTTTTTCAGTAATTCGGTAATACTATTTCTGGCCATTTTGTGATTATTCATGTTTACTCAAAATAAGTTTCGTTCGGTTATAGCACATTGGATTCTCTATACTATTATTGACATTTAAGATCCTCCATTATCAATTTATGTGACATTATCTACTCGGTATCACATATATAAATACATATTGATTAAATATCAATATTAATATTAATATTAATAGTGAGACACATTAAACTACCATAGATGTTGACATCCACAATTACAGACGGGAACATTTTGGCCATTTTCATGCTCATTTTTACTGATAACATTGCAGTACGAAGCGAAATAGTACTATTTACTAACTTTAGGGAAAAATAATATTTGAAATATGTATTTCATATAGCCACAAAATAATTATCTTATACCCACTCATGTTCTATAATTTATAAATCAATAGTATTGGGCAATCTTAGCAAATATATTGCGTATCCGAAGATTCCATCGTGCAGGTATGTTCTTCCAAATTTGAGCAACACAAACAAAAGAAGATTGTAAATGTATTTTAAATTATTATATTTAGTTATATTTTATTAAAAGAATTTTAAAATTAATTTGTAGCAAGTAGCAAGCGAGAAGATAGTGACAATTGTCACCGACAAAAATGATGATGGAGCAGCTCTATTATTTTCTTTTTGGGTCCACGTGCTTTGAGAATAAAAAACCTTAATAAAATTAAGGAAAATATCAAAGAGATGAAGCTGAAATCGACCATCCTTATCAAAGAGAAAGACATTCCAGTTCAATTATAAGGGGCTTGCCACCTACCAGTCTACCACGTTTATAAATAAATTCAATAAAAAAATAAAAATATAAACAACAAACAAGTATATTTGACATGTATATACGTATTATCTTGGGTTAATGATCGAATCTTAATCATAATGATCGAATCTTAATCAATTCTTTAATGTGGTGCGACTTTTAAATTTTTTTATTTAATATTGTTAATTTAACAAAAAAAAGTCTTAATCTGTCCTCACTTAAGAGTGACTAATCTGTTTTCTAAAATCAATAGAGAAAAAAAGGGGAAGAATTATAGGAATTTTCCTACTCGGCATGACATAAAATGGTATAATTATGAAATCAAAGATCTAGTATAAAAAAATTTGTTAGAGAAAGAAATGTAAGATGAGAGTTTAAGTTCCATTTAATCTTGATGAATGCAGAGGAGAGGAGAGTTTGTTGAAGTAGAAAACAAACTCACTTTGTATTTGTGATACTGATCCACTGACACTTCCCCAGACGCATTATTTGGTTCCATTCCTGCACAATAATTGAACACTCACTCCACCATGACTCACACTACTTCAAAAATCTATATCAAAATCGAAATTCCCCTTTTCTATCAATTCAAAATGTTCTATTTTCAATTCCTGAATTCGTTTGCGTGACACAACTTGACGTGCTGATAAGATAAAAAATAAAAGTTAATCTTAGTTTTTATTTTAACTTTTAATATATTTTTTAAAAATGCCTCCAAATCACATTTCACTTTAAAACCTTCATTCTTGAAAAAATATATACCTGAAATACAGAATCCCATGATAGAATGATAAATCATTTTGTGAGACTCTCATGTGGATTATACATGGACTTCTTCTTTTTATCTATGTATCAAAACGACGTATATAGCATTGAAATACCAGGTATTTTGATGAAGGTATCCCAGATGCTGGGCCCTCGGCCGTCCTTGTCGGCGGCGCCCTCGACTTGATAGGCGGAGGCCGCCGTCCCGAACACGAAGCCCTTAGGGAAGGTGCTTCTGCTGAGGCCTCCCATGTCGAAATTGACGGCGGAATCCGGCGAGGCGTTTTCGTCGTGCGTGGCAAAGCATTGCAATGAGGATAAAGAGAAGAGTAGCAACAAGAGAAATGGGGCGCCGTTGCTCATCTTGTAATGGATATGGTGTGAAGTAGTTAGTGAGAATGCCTACTTATATGTGTGAACCACTATAATGTATTTGTGTGATTAGTTTGCTTCCATGTGGGGTCCATGCAACATTGCTTTTAAAATTATACTCCATCCGTCCCACAAGAGCGTGCATCACTTTTGATGACACAAGTTTTAATAAAATATTAGATGATTGTATCGAGAGTTGAAAAAGTGATTCACTTTATTACTCCCTCCGTCCGCCAAAAGTAGACCATTTTTACTATATTGGGCGTCCGCAAAGAGTACACCACTTTCCTCTTATGGAAATGGTCCCACCACCCACTTTAATCTTTTATCCTTACAAACACTCTTTATTTACAAAAAATCACCCCAAATTCAATCTCAACCACACATCTCATAAAGTGGTGGGACTCTTTCTCCACTACATCAAAATCATCACCAATTTTATTAAATTCCGTGCCCAACCAAAGTGGTCTACTTTTGGCGGACGGATGAAGTATAAAATAAGAGTAAGAAATAAAGAGTTAGTGGTGAGATAGTGTCCAAAAATAGCAAATGCACACTCTTGTGGAGCGATCCAAAATAGAAGTAAGGGCACACTCTTAGACCATGAATAACAACAACCATTCTAACCACTCAATCATCCAACCTTATCAATATTTAATTAATTTATCTCTCTTTCACATCATCAATAATCATCTCAACTCAATCACATCTATTTTGAATGATTTATCCATGACCATCCAACCACAATATTATATATAATTATTTCTATTTTAATTTTTAAACTTTAAAAATTATTTTTGTTATAAATAATATATAAAGTTATGATTAAAAGATGAAAATTTAGTGATTAATAGTGGATAAAATACGTGAAAAAAAGAAGAGGATTTTTGTGTGTGCAAAAATACTGCAAGTGTCATGTCAATTTATAGAAAGAAAAAATATATATACATATATATAATATTATAATATAAATTAAAACCAATCAGAAAGTGATACATGGCTTACCTTTTGAATTAAAAAGGAAGAGACCAGATGGTCTCATAATTTATTTGTTGCTATGACTCTCATTTGAATTAAAATACATGACTCTCATTTGGTTTGGAAGAGACCTAGTCGATTGAAAACTTATTTGTTGCTATGATTTTTATTTTAATAATTTTATCTGATGTGGCATGGTTGACCAGGCCAACTTGGGCGCCGATATTGGTAGTCTTATGGGACGGAGGGGTATTTGATAATTAATTGGATTTATTTCAAGATGTTGTAAACTAAAAATAAGTTAGTAGGATTGCTAACTGAGCTTTTAATTAGAGTAGTTTTTAAATTTCAGACAGTTTAACTTTTATTAGCTGATCTATATCAATTCAATTGACTTATTAACAGCTGAAATTGTTCAGAATATATTTAATTATGAAAAATAAAGTGAAATTAAAACTAGTGTATTTCCCTCATACATCAGTACGTACTCGTTCGGGACCAACAAATATTTAATATTTTTTTCGTTCATTTTGTTGATTAAAATCTATAATTAATTCAACTCAATTTAAATGTCATTGGTCTGGTGACAAAAATTGATTCTCTTTACGTTTACATAATTTTTTTTATTATTGTAGATTATTAGCCATTGTTTTACTATCTTTAGCGAAATCAAATTCATCTTTGCAATTTTATTATTTTTCAAGCTCTAAATAAGACGATGTTCATAACAATTATAGTATTTTAAGTTTCAGATAAGATGATGTTCAAAACTCAGTTATGATCTTATCAAGATCCAAAAACGAGATAATACTCGGCATCAGAGGTGGTCTATTAAGCTCCAAACAAAATAATTCTCATAACTTAATTATAGTCTTGCAAACTCCATACGAGATGATGATCACACGTTAGTTATGGTCAGAGACGAACACACATACCTATTTTTTTTATTAAATATATATATATATATATATATATATTTGTATATTTGTATATATATATATATATTATATTTATTTATTTAACTAAAGTACATAATAAATAAGTAAATTTTAAATTTTTAATTCCCAATAAGCTTGAATTATTATGCAGTTTTTTTTAACGTATTTTATATTGAACGTGCATTTATTTGATTGTAAAATTTTCATTGCAAATGATGGATAAGAAAAAATGAAAAATTGTTATTTTTTCTCCTTTTTTATTATATAGTATTTACTAGAGATGAAAAGATAATAAAATATTGGAAAATATTTTCACACCACTACCCAAAGTAGTACTCACTCCATCCCAATAATAACGTCAAATAAAAAATGGTACACACAAATTAAGAAAATGTAGATAAAATAAGAGAGAGATAAAGTAAATAAGGAGAGAGAGAGAGAGAGAATAGTAAAAAATTAAGAGAAAAATAAAGTAAATGAAGAGAGAGATAGAGAAGGTAGATAAAGTATATTTTTTTTTTTTTGGTTGAGACATTATAAATGAGATGCCCAAAATGGAGACATTATAAAATGGGGTTGCCCCTCTTAATGCTGCTGATCCGTTTTCACCAAAGGTGTGGTGGAAATCAATTCCATTAAAGGTGTCAACTTTTTGTTGAAAGTTGCTCCAAGATAGAATTCCTACAAAAGTAAACTTGAGCAAAAGGAACATTTTGCCAGGCAATGATCCTCCATCTTGTGCTATCTGTTCAGTGAATCTCGAATTGACTTTTCACTTGATGATTGAGTGTCACTTTGCGAATCAAGTGTGGTCCCTGGTGAGTTGTTGGCTAAATTGTATTCTTAGTTTCTCTCCTGATCTACACATCCACTTTAGTCACTTTTAATTGAAAAGCCAAGGAAAAGAAGAAAAAAAAGGCACTAAATTTGATTCGGCAATGCACTGCGTGGAGGATTTGGAAGGCCCGAAATAATTTCATCTTTAATGGAGTTGATCCATGTATCACAAAAGTTGTGGAAGCTGTGAAGATTAGTACTTAGAAGTGGTTTCGTGCCCAATTCCCTTGGTCTTTTTGTTGTTCTATATCTGATTGGTGTGGTCGGCCAAAAGATTGTCTTCCGTGTAAATTTTAATTTTGTTATCCTCATGGTGTAAGGGTTGAGTACTCCTTGTACTCATCTTTATTTATAATATGTTTTTTACTTTAAAAAATATATATATAAATGGGATGCCCAAAAATTTTTTTTGGACGTTATTATTGGACGAAGGGAGTATTATCCAACATTGGAATTTTTTTTTTTTTTTTTTTGAGGAGGATAGATCTTTTTTTTTTTTTTTTTGATCGGGCAAAGTCATGTTAGATGTTAGTAGTTAGTTCCCCATCCACTCCAAGAACCACCTTGTCTCTTCATTCACCAAATTCACCTTATATCTCCAATCTCCAATTCGCTCCCAAGAGGGATCGAACCCGGGTCACTTCACTTAAGTGAGGACCTGGTGGCCAGTGGGCTAAGCCCCCTGGTTTTGAGGAGGATAGATCTATAGTGAAGAATGGAGAATACTCGGAGATTATGAAAGAATCGGACTTCCAGATTAAGAAAGAATCGGCGTAAGAGATTAAGAAAGAAACTGAGATTAAGAAAGAATCGGCGTCAGAGATTAAGAAAGAATCGGATGTTGACGCGGAGATTAAGAAAGCCAAGATTAAGAAAGAACCGGATGTTGAGATTCTGTGATTTTTTTTTATAGTAATCAACCTGCAGTAGGATTTCTTTTGTTCTTGAATCCCAACATTGGAAAGAAAATGAGTCAAAATGAGCTATATCCGAGAAAATTTCACCATTTCTCATTCATTCTTTTCACTCCAAGAAGAGATAATACCATCCCTCCATTTTTGATGTGATAATATTATCACTTTTTGAAGTGAAAATGAGGAATGAGAAATGGTGAAATTCTATTTTGTAGAAAATGAGAGAAATAAAGAAGAGATTAAAGGGTTATCTTTTTTTGTAATCCTTCTTTTTACATGGTAAATTTATAAATTAAAGAGAACATATACTCATAGTTAATTTGTGCCTCCAAAGTAAAAAATTCTAGATCCGTCCCTGGTTATGGTCTTTAAACTACATACGCGAGATGATGCTCAAAAGTCAAATGTGGTGTTTCAAGTTCCAAACGAGATGATGTTCAGAGAAATATTTCTATTATCCCAAAACAAGAATTAATATTTAATTAATATAAGTGGTTGAGATTAATACCATTTTAAATATTGTTCCACCAATTTAATTTAATCAAATTAAATTAAGTAGAAAAATATATAATTTAAATACTGAACTTTCGTCCAATTCTGGTTTTGCACACAAACTTTGAACTATAGCGTGAAAATTACTAAACTTTAGATTTTATCTATTTTTGCTACTAATCCAAATTCCGGTCAAATATCAGGTTAATATGACGTGCCAATATTTGACGTGACGTATTTATTGTTAATTTCTTATTAATAAAAAAAGAACACAAAACAAATAACCAAAATTGTCAATAACTTAATATATCAAATCAAATAATAGTATTTTTTTTAATTCTCAAGTTTAAATCAATTTTTTTCTAATTCACTATTACACAACTCATTATTCCAATATATAAAATAGAAGTCATTCAAATAGTATAATTATATATAGTTTATAAAAAAAATAATCTTTAGATAATGAAAATTTAATAAACTTTATTACTTAGCTAAATATTTTTTTTTATATATTAAGTTATTGATAATTAAAATATTTTTTGGCTGACACACCTAAATTCAAAGAATCCCCTTATTATTATTGAATTTATTTAATTAATTAATTCAATTAAAAAAATATACTATTATTTGATTTGATATATTAAATTATTGACAATTTGAGTTATTTACTTTGTGTTCTTTTTTTATTGTTAAGAAATTAAATAAAAAATATTATTTTGCCAATCAATTGTCACGCAAGAATAAATACGCCACGTCAAAATTGGCACACCATATTATATATTAGCTTGGTATTTGGCCGGAATTTGGATTAGTAGCAAAATAAGATAAAATCAAAAGTTTAGTAATTATCACGCCACAATTCAAAGTTTGTGTGCAAAACTAGAATTGGATGAAAGTTCAGTATTTTATGAGCAATTAACCCTAATTTATATACCAAACTATTTTAACCATAAAAATAATATAAAATAACAACGTAAATTGATTCATCATCCAATTTCGACCTAGATTTACCCTAATAAAACCAAATTTATTATATTTGCTATCTTATCTTAATGATCATCATGCACTAAATTCTAGGCAAATTCATTTCTTCATTCCCTCGCGTCTCTCATATGCAAATTAAATCGCGATTGCATTGAAAAAATATTGTAACAAAATTTATAAAAAGTTAAAATCGATGCTAGTAGTATAAAACAAAAACAAGTATAATATATCTAAAGGAAATGACATGAATAAGCCGTTGGCGATGACGTTAGGGGTTGCATCTATCGTCAAAAAATGTTTGCTGAAATGTAGAATTGTTGCGTGACCTAACTGATTTTATCTACAATTAACTCACATTGTTGTCTATGCCTGCGCACCCACCGATTGTACTTCTCATGCATCAGAGAGACAAATAAGGCTTTAATTTAAACAAAACAAAGACAAAAACAGAATCTAAAATCAATCCTATAGTCTCATTATATATTGTTATCATTTTTTTTTATCTATGCTATCCTAAATGCCGAGTTCCATTTTTTATACAATAATATTATATATCTATATCCATATCTCTCATCTCTCCCCTTATCAAAAAAAAAAAAAAAAATATCTCTCATCTCTCCACTCAATATCATCTCCCAAAAAAACGTTAACTTAGATGAATGAAAAAATATTTAATATGAATATTAAATTAAAGATTACGAGAAGATCTGCTTTAATTCGATGTGAAAATTATAAAAAATAATTTGGAAACAAATAAATTACGATCATTTAAAGTGTTAATATTAATTTTTGTTCTCTCTTATTTATATATCTCTAATGTTGAACACCATAATATTTTTTCATTTTGTTTTCTTTTGTTGGTGAAAAAAATAAGTATATGGCATTTTTTTCCTTTCAAAAAACTTTACATGATTTTTTAAATATAATTATTTTAAATTTAAATATTGTTAAATTATAATGGTTTTTAATGCAATTAAGGAGAAGGAAATTGTGTTAATTTTAATATGAATTTGTAAATAAAAAATTAGTTATATATCTAAACATTAGAATTTAAAATATTGTATAAATTTATTTAATTAAGTGTACAAATTATTCATTTATTTATTTATATAAACATATTTGTTGCCTTAAAAATAAGAATGGATTTTGAAAATGACTACTTTGAAATAGTGCTGAATTCTATGTAAATTGCATGAAAGCTTTATTCTTTGCCTTTTTACTGTCAAGTAGGCCCTCAGTCACATACGGACTCCGGAAAGCAGCAGACGGCTTAAGCAAGCATCATGGCCTCTCTTCAACATCAGCCTCCTCCTCATCAATAGTCCAGGTAAAGTGGACATCATCATCTACATCTCCCGGTTGAAGAGCATGCGTGAATGGACTAGGCTGATGAGCTGATGTCTCTGGGTGAGGACTGTGATGTGATGCAAATTGCCTCAAAGATGGCTGCTTATCACTGTGACGTGAGGCAGATCACCTCTGGCTCTCCCTAGCCTAATCATCATGATGAGATGATCGCCTCTGGCTCAACCTAACCTGATCCTCGACATGCGCTGATCGCCTCTGACTCTCATGAGGCTGATCCTCATGATGATATGATCGCCTCTGGCTCTCATGAGGCTGATCCTCATGATGATATGATCGTCAGTGACTCTCCAGAGGCCGATCATCATGATGAGATGATCGCCTGTAGCTCTTATGAAGAATATGGGAGTTAGACCGTCTGTGACTGATCCTCAGATGGTCGTACTCCTCACTCCTGCGTCCAGCATGACTTGCATGGCTGGATGACAATCTTCGAGACCTCCTCGAAGATCGTCGGCCGAAGAAATCCTGCATGGCGGCGACCACACGTCGAGTCACTCGAGCAATCAGTCCATGCTCTGACTCGTCTTCCACAATAGAGCGCCGCACACTGTCAGTCACCCGAGTAATCACACTCTCGGTGATACGAGAAATCAACTCCTCGTCCGGTCGACCCCACGAGATGTGCTCACAGCAAACATGATCTAGCTCTGCCTCTAGGCTTGACTCAAACTCCTGCGACCTACGCCTCTTCGACAGGCTAGAAGTTAGATCAACAAACGAGTGTCTTTGACTCTCAACAACCTCGGGCATCTTGCCACAAGCCTTCTCTGCTCGTGGTTGTGACCTACTCCTCGCCACAGGAGTAGGAATAACAGGAGGAGACGGCGTGGGTACAACTGGTGTATCTTGTCTTTGGTAGGCGCTAGACTAGGGTAACACTTACGTTGCACAAAAAGTAAACAATTAGTCTCAATTATACGTCAATCATAACATAAAAAAGATTGAAAGTGTAAAACATCAATAATTACCTCCTCATCGAAAAAATGGGTGAAGTCAGACAATGACTTCCAGGTCCTCCAATTCAAACATCGTGGCATCCTCGTGCGCGTGTCTCGACACCCACACGCGCTGCCCAAACTCAGAATGACCTCATACGACCAAATCTGTAATGCCCATGTGGCCCATAGAAGTGATACGTCTTCCTCGACCTGCCAATCTCTGAAGGGTGCTTCTTCAGCACACTCATCCCATGGCATAAAATCTGAAATGAGTAAGAGCCCCACGGGAAGTCCCTCCACGCCCGAGGCTCCTCAATCATTGCCCACACCCAATCTTCCACGTATTGCTTATCCCGACAAAAATGATCAAATACGCCACCAAAATGTTTGACACCTTCAGATAATCCTCGGGGCTATCGCCAAGCTTATTCTTAGTGAAGCAAGTCTGCAAATCACTGATAGAAGTTCTCTTGCCTCTAAATACTCTGTGAAATAGACTCCCCTCCCGAATATGTAGATTTGCATTTGAATCATAACCCTGCGGGGATGGCCCGAAGCGTAATCCCATCACCAAATAGTACTCAACGGGCCCAAAATGGATGTTTGTCCACCAACGTGGAACCACTTCTCCCATGCACTAAATAACTCGTTGTATAGCTCTCATGCAAGAAGCTGGTGCAGTGCGGAATCCGCGCTCTCCTCCCTCTTCAAATCAACTAGGTGGCCAAACGGACCATTTTTAAATACATCATAAACCCGGAATCAATTCAAATACACCTCCACATCCTTCAATATAACTATCCGAATGTAGTGATTGATACGTCCGGCATAACTTTGCATGTGCAGATGTAACCAAGCATAGCGAGGAGGCTGCAATTAATTAAAAATTATTAGAATCAACAAAAATCAAACAAAAACAATCAAACAGTGCCCGAAAAGCAAACCGTGCATATAAAAACCAACCGTGCACTATGAAACCAACTGTGCACGATTGAATCGTGCATATCAGAACAATATTCAGTTGATAAAAATATTAAAAAAAACATAAAAACACATCATGCACGGTTAAATATTGGACAAAATACCCATTTAATTGTTTATTCATGCTTATAAACATCATAGAAATCATAAAAACACAACCGTGTACCTAAAAAAAGTAACTGTGTGCAACCGTGTCCTCAAGAACTAACTGTGCACGGTTAGATCAAAACATATTCTAGATTCAAAATTTCATAATTACCAATGTATTGCATACACAAACACATAATAATCAACTATCGTGCACTATTTAACAATACACGATACACAAATACAACCTTTAACAAATATAGGGCACAATTATTGTTCCTTCTTCTTTGAATTACTCCAGGGAATTGCATTTTATCGTTGAAGTTCTTCCTCTCTCTCGTAGTCCGATTGAGTATCACTATCGCTCATTGTGAATTTGATAATACAAGTCACGGTTCCTTTTTTTTTTTTTAATATGGAATGCACGGTTCTTTGAGAAAAGAGGCGTGCACGAATATGTTTGAGAAGGAGGCGTGTAAAAACTAGGGTTTTTCTATGGAATGCACGGAGTTCTTTTTAGTTGCGTCGTGCAGGAATGATTTGAGAAGGAGGCGTGTTAAAAACTAGGGTTTTTCTATTATTTTCTATCGTGTATGATAGAGATGAAGGAACCGTGTAAATGATATGTGAGAGACAAGAAAAAGACAAAATAAGAAAAGTTCGAAATTTGATGGAATATTCTCTATTGACCACTTTTGCCATAATAAAGCTGTTGTTTTTTGGGAACTGCCGGATTTTTTGAAATAGATGGATTCTCTAAAAAAAGATAGGAAAGAGACGGTTTTTTGTGTATTATTATTTAATAATAAAGTTTTAAATATAAGTCAAAAGTTATGTGGGGACCATTAGGGATATATTTGACAATTTACAATAAATGTGCTATTAAACTTATACTTTTATAAACCTTGATAATAAAACTTATCTCTTTTATTATTTAAGCTACATGTGAATTTCACCCTGTTAACATTTACATTTTCCTTGAGAATTATGATTCAAATCTCAAAATAAACATACTTAACACAATTTTATTAACTTCTCTATTAAATTAGTGATCCATTTAAGACTTACAATGTTGTAAGACAATGCACATAAATATTAATGAAGTAACTTAAGTTTGATACGAATAAGAAGTCTTATTGTTGTTTTAAAGTCATTCTTATTAGAGATTATAAAAACTACTAAATTGGTTAATTTCATCAACTTATAATGATCGATCAATTCAAAAATCAGTCATCCTATACTGTGCACGAAATTAGGGTACACGAAACATTGTACTGTCCGAATGATTCGTGTATCATAACTGCAAGAGGAAACACTCCTTCGTTCCCATCTTTTGTCACAGCGACAAACAAAATGTCTTTATTATTTTTCTTCAGATGGGTCCCGTCTACCACGATGACTGGTCGTAAATGATTCTCGAAAACATTCATACTTTGTCCAAGAGCAAAAAACGAAACTCACCATTAGGGGCAGTCTCAATATCATATATGGTCTGTGGATTGGACTCTCTCAAAAATGCAAACATGTCTCGTCATCGTTGAGGTCATGTCGTGCTGTTGAGCTACCATGTCTTGCATCCACCTCGGGCAAGACTGTAGACCATTGTGAACCATATAAGGCCGCATCAATATGGTGTTCAGTAGCTGGGGATTGTTTGCTTTTCTCGATCACATACTCAACTGGATAATTGTTTTGCTCTATAAGTAATCGGTGAAAATCAGTGTTAGCCTTCAACGATAACTTTACTTTTCTCCCTTCATGGGTGCTTGATATGTAGAAAAGCATATAGTCAGAACGATCATTGTCGTCTAATTGCTCATGAATCTCTTGCATTAGACTAGCACGACAAAGTTGTTGCACATCCATGAATACAACATCATCCCCGCCTATGTACTCGGCTCTATCCCAACGACCGCCATGATGTATAATGACAGGTCGATACGCTATCTGTTGAAAGAAATTACACGACTTTTGAATATACTGAAAATCAAAATTGTGTACAAAGAATGCTAACCGTGTATTGATTGGGCGTATTTTATACGCATATTTTGAGTGTCTTTTGGTGGATTTTAATGCATAGTTCCTGCTTATTATTATCTTTGGAGTTAATTGTGGAACTAATAAATCTTTTTGATGGTTTTTGGTAGCTTTTGGAGAAAAAGCTCAGTTTTAGGAAGAGTTTTAAAGTCTTAAAGCGTGTGAAGGAAAAGCTGATGACGCGCGAAGCTGAGCGGTATGCCCATACCGTCTGAATACGGTCTGAACTGCATTGATATTTGAAGAAGTGGCGAGAAGATATCAGATTGAGCAACCTTTGACTTTTTTTGTAGTGGGCCAATGTCTTATTCTTTTGATTGGGCTCAACTTAATTTATTTTGCTTTATGGGTTTGCATGCCACGTTGCCCATTAGTTTTAGGATTAGGTTTTATTTAGTTTCCTTGTGAAGTTATATAACATTATTAGTTTGGCACAATTACAGGGGACATTCACGCCTATTTCTGGAGCAGCAGATTTCAGACGAAAACTTTGGTTTTAATTCAAGTTTCTTTTCTTCATTATTCTTTTCGCTATTTATTATTTATTTTTCTTGATTTATTTTATTTATGTGTTATAGCTAATTTCTTTTATTCCAGCAACGATTAGGGAAGCACTAGCAAGATTATTCTGTGAGATCTAATTTGTTCTTATACTTTATTTTTTGTTTGTATCTGTGATTCTCCGTGTTTATCGTCATTAATTGTTTTAGTCCATTAGGTAGTGCGCAATATTTAGTGGGTTAGAATTAATTATACAGCCAATTAAATCGGCCATACGTAATCGTGGTTTAGGTTTGATTAGTGGTAAATTGACACATCAGGGTCAAGGGAAAAGCAGTCTTAATTCAATAATCCTGCGTCAGAGTTTATTGGTTTTGAATCGGGTTTCTCTAGAAATTAATGCCGTCGGCTCATTAAACCTATAGAGCGTCTCTTACGGTTGTCAGTCGATTAGGGTAGTAATTAGTGAAGCGTCTTCCTGGTTACCGAATAATTAAGGAGAAATAAGATCACGTCAGAAGCGTCTTCGGTGGTTATAACTGGTTTGCTTGCATGAATTAAAGTTATATTTGCATCAATGATCAGAATAATTAAGCTAGGGTGGACTTAATTGATTGCTGGAATTCTTTATTAATTGTTAGATTTTCTATTTATTTATTCTTTAATATTAGAACCATTGCAATTCTTATAGGTTTTATTTATTTATTTTTAGATTTAGTATTTTCTCATATGTTCCCCATAAATCTCGTTTCTGGAGTTTCTTTGCAGGTTGGATTTTAGGAGAATTCTCACCGATCCCTTGGGAGACGATTTTGCTTACTGTTGTCTGCGCAGTGTGGGCATACCGGCTGACTGCCGGATATTTTTGGTGTAAAACGACGCACCAAATTTTGGCGCCGTTGCCGGAGATCATTTTTTAAGTAGTAATTTTCTTATTATTTCGATTTTCCTTTTTATTTTATTTCTTTTTTGTTTGATGTTGATCTAAAGCTGAAATTGAGATGTCTAAAGATGGGGATGATGACCGTGATGATATTCTGCCACCACCACCGTTGATAAGAGAGTTGGGCCGCCACAAGAGAAATCATCCGCTATGCATTGTGTTGCCCACGATTAATCAAAATGCTGAAATCAAGCCCGACTTCATTCAAGTTCTTCCAAAATTCAGCAACTCGCTTGGAGATAATGCACATAAACATCTTGCTGAATTTGATTTAGTTTGCATTACTTTATGCCCTCAAGGTTTTTCTGAAGATCATTTAAGATTACTAACTTTTCCTCATACATTGCAGGGTAGAGCTCGAGATTGGTTGCTTGATCTATCGCCTGGCTCAATCAGAACTTGGAACGACTTAGAGGAGCAGTTCTTGCGTAAATTCTTTCCAGAATCAAAGGCTGCAAATCTAAGAATAGCTATTAGTAGCATCAAGCAGAGGCAACAAGAGTGTTTGTCTGATTATTGGGAGAGATTTCAACAATTATGTCATAGATGTCCTAACCACGGATTTTATGATTATCAGTTGCTCATTAATTATTTTTATCGTGGTATGTCTTCTTTTGACAAGAGGATTGTTGATGCTGCTTGTGGAGGAAGTTTGACCAACAAGACCTTAGATGAAACAAAACAATTGATTTTTGATATGGTCTCCAATGGTCAACAATATGAGGATGAAGATGATGATAGGTACAGACCGGTCAATAGAGCAGAAGATGCATGTGTGAATGAGAAACTCGATGCTCTAACTTCCTTAGTTAGAGGCTTTGTTGGAGCTCCAATTCAGAAGGATAATCATCCAAATTTCAGCTGGAATCATTCGCCTGAATTTTTCACCAATGCACAGCCACAGGTTGGGCGGTATGCCCATACCGACCGCCCAGAGCCCAGTACGAGCGATATTCTTAAAAGTCTGGAACAGAGCAGTCAAATTATTAATAATCTGGTACAAAGTCAGCAAGCTTTCCAGCAAGAGACACAGGCTGTGTTGGGTAGTATGGGCACACAGATCACTCAACTCACCACTCAAGTGAACAAGTTGCAAGCCAATCATGGAAAACTTCCATCTCAAGAAGTACATCCCAAGGAATATGTTTGTGCTATGAATTTAATGAGTGAGGAAGATTTCTTTGATCCAAAGCCCATGGAAGATGAAAAGGAGACAGAAGAGCAAGAAAGTGCTCAAACCGATGAAGTTGTCGAAGAGGCACAACAATGTTCGTGTACTCAATAACATTCCACTTAAGAATTTCGTGTCCTACTGTAACTAAAATCTATATATTGTTCCAAATTACAATGTCAAAATATACACTGCAGTAACAATAAATCAATCAAAAAACTATGGTTGTCGTATAAAAATAATATCGTGTACGATTTCGTGTATTACTTTGTGTACTCAAGAACATTCAACCTAAGGTTTCGTGTTCTAGTGTAATTCATAACTAAATGTATGATCCATACATCATCCACCTCCAAATATTAAAGCATGCATTATATTAACAAAAAAACAATTAGAAAACTACGTTTGAGGCATAAACGTGCATTCGTGTACAATTCGTGTATCATTCCGTGTACTCAAGAACATGTGTTTTTTTTTTTCAATTTTGTTTACATACTTTAGCTGAAATGAAGTTGAATCCTCCAGAATCAATTATATATTCAAACTCTAGCTCTCCATATTTTATTTCAAAATTTCTCTCTCTGCAATATAATCTTTTGAATTTTCAAATAACTAATAAAGGTGTATGACTTTTGATTCTAGTTAATAAGTTTGTACTTACTAACAGATTACCAACCAAAGTTAATGTAGCAATACATTTTAAGGAATAAAGAATTTATTGCTATGAACGAGTAAAGAAAAAATCAACAAAAATGGAATAAACTTGCAAAGTTTTCAAACAAAAAAAATAAATTAAATGCATGCATGGCAACCAAAATTCAGGTAGGTGGACGTGCCTTTAAGGGTTGTAGTCATTGTTTTTTTAATAACACATTACTTTATGTCACTATCAATGAAAAAAATAATATTTTCAATGCAAAATGACGGCTTTTGATATGTTTTTATACTTGTGGCTTTTTTGGAATGTAATTTTATATTTTAGGCTACACATATATATTAACACATATTATTATATTGATTTAAGACGAAAAGACTAATTTGCGAGTGTTTATATTAATATTCCATCCGTCCACAAAAAATAATCCATTTTTGTCATTTTAGGATGTCCACAAAAATTAGTCCATTTTCATTTTTGGAAACTATCTTCACAGGGTGGCCCCATTCTCCGCTCACAATATAATTAATTATTATTATAAACACTACTTTTAAGTGGGCCCTTTTATCCACTCACAATACAATAACTATTTTTATTAAAACTCGTGTCGTCTACTTTTAGAACTATTTTTGGTGGACGGAGGGAGTATTTATTATGAATGGTTACTCTGTAATGTTCAAATTTTATTGACACAAATGATCAATTATTATAATAGTTTATATTTAGTTGTATAAATATATTATAAATGAGTTTTGGTAATTAGCGGGAATTACTATACGAGCTCGAGATGAGAATAGATTATAAATTTTTTGAGATATGTATTAGTATATAAATTATAAATTGGTCATAACATTGATCAATATGCCTACATGTATAAGTGCATTATATATAGGTGGCGGATCATGTAGATCCACCTCTTTATCATAGTATATAGTAGATCTCAAATATGAATCACACAATGTGTGTGTGGGGCGCAATAGGAGCGTGACACGTGACAGATGCATTCCAATGAAAAATACACGCAGAGATAAAATAAGAATAATTTTTTAAAAAAATTAAAAACAATATGATAATAATAATTTTTTATCGAATAATTTTTTTTGGCACGACCGCCATCGTAATTATGCATATAATTGAACATAAATATGCATAAATATAAACACATACGACTCGTCAGGTGCCTCTTACCGATGATCACATGACGGGTCGCATAGTGCTATGAACATTTGTGTGTAACGATATAAATATATGTGTTTATGCACATGCATATATGTGTTCAATTATATGCACAGGAGTCAAGACTATGACACCGTTAAGTGGCTCACACCGCTTATCACCTGACGGGTTGCATAGTACTTTGCACATTAATGTGTAATAAACTATTATTTATATAATGCATTATTAATGTTAACATTATAGTGTTTACTTAAAAGTATTCAAGTTGTTATTACGATGAATATTTAACTATTGTAATAATTATATTTATACATTCAAACGGATTTGAATAGTTAGTGAGTAATGTTATACAAATTTAAAACTAAATTAATGTGTAATAAAATAACTTTCTAATTATATTTGAAATGAATACGAGTACATTAATTTTATATAAGTGTGAATCGTTGAACTATATTAATCTTATCAATTTGATTTATTATGATAACACACACATTTAGTGCTCGTTTGGTTCAAGTAGATGAATGAAAATGGAATGTAATTAAATAACGTAGTGGAATGGTAACATTAACTATTACTTTTATTGAGTGTTTGGTTTAACAATGAAAATAAATCACTAATAAGGAATTCTCTTTATTTTGTTTCCCCTCTATTTTGAGGGGTAACAATTTAGGTTATTGGATTACCCTTAAGTATGGGTAATGGCTAACTCATTTGCCAAACCAAACAACAAGTAATGAATTTAATTAATTGAATCCATTTCCAACCATCAAAAACACCCGACCAAACATGGACTTAGTGACTAAACAAAAAGAACTTTAAAACAAAATCTCCGATTCCCTCTAAAACCAAAAATGAAAAGAAAAAGATATCTCCTTCAATGTAAAATAAGTTATCTGCGAACAATTACACAACCCAAACCACCAAAACTAATTACATTACATCACATAAATAACAGCAGCAAAACGCCACACTACGATGCAAACAAAAACCAAAAACACAAACGAACCGAAAAAGGACAAATAAATAAAATCAAAAGGCATCAACGTATTATTGTTTTCTAACCTTGAAGTAAATCCAAGATTGCTGAATCCTTGGAGGGCATCTAAAACGAGCACCACACGCAGGTTTGCACAATCACTGCCGATGGAGCTGGAAAGAGAGGCGTCCGAACAATAACTTATTCGTCACAAAATCGTAATGCAGGCAGCAATAAGAAGAAACTGCTTCAGTTGTCAGCAAACGACCAAAAATGGCAAGCAAGAGAGCACAACCGGTTCAGGATCTCTCGAGCGAGCTATAATATCTCTCTTCAACAATAGTCTTAAACTTTTCCATCTAATTTACAGGAAACTAAGGATTGAGTCACCAGGAGCATAGAATTCAAACATCACTTCTTTGGCGTTACCGTCCATATGCGGATACATGCATCCTCACCAGAACTAACCACAGTGTGGTCATCGGTAAAAACCAATCCGTACACTCCGCCCAAGTGAGCTCCTTTGACAGTTATCCGTTGATCTGCTGGCTTATCTACGTCATATATAATGACACATGTGTCCAGTGATCCAGTTGCGATCAAGCTGTTATTGGGAGACCAGGCCAAGCAGTTTACTCGAGCCGTATGGTATAGCATATTTTTAACCTTTATCTGGAAATATACATATATATCAAGCTGCTGGATGATACATTCTTCTTTTGGGAGATAGTGATGATAATGTAGATAACAACATTAACAAAGAAAAAAAGGGAATCTGTGACTACAGTAATAGTTAATAATCATAATAGCAACTACAAAAATAAAGAGAAACTTTACTGCTACCACTAGGTTCCTTCAACTAGAGACGGGAAAATGCCACACAGAGACAATGATCACAGAAAGCAAGTGGGTGAAGAAGGATCTTATGTCAATTAAGGATGCAGTCAAATTTTTATATGATGATATAGTTAAGCGATTTGAGATCTTAATGACACTTAACAAACAAATATTGGTTGTTTCATTTTCTTTAAAGATAATAAACCAACTAAATACTGTAGAATATAGCACATGCTAAAACTGCTACTTGAGGCGCAACACCCTCTTCTCCAGGAAGACTATCACCAGCTCTAAGTTGATATTCCCTTTTCAGTTATTTATTTATCTATCAATCATCAAAGTTTTTTGCATCAGATGGATGTCTAATATAGGAAACTGGAGGAAAGTTGAATTAGTTTTAATACTGGTAATACAATTCATAGCAACTTGACTAAACTTTGTACTTGTTAGTGGACCATATTTTCCAAAGTCTACTTGCTGGCCTAGCAAACTAACATTATGCCAACATTTCAATGAAGTCCTAAAGTGTAGAAGGTATACAATAAGAACAGGAAAATGGTGTGTCTATTAGGAGAAACTGTAGTATCTATTCGCTGTTGGAGAAAAACTAAAATGATCTATAGTGGTATTAATGGTTCCAACAACTTAGATCCCCACTTTCAAAAAGAAAGTATGAGTATCAAGATTAGAGGACAGGCACGTGTATCTCAAAGAAGTTGATCAAGAATGCCAATAATTCAAAGAACAAGTTAAAGTCATATGACGAAGACCGTTTATAAGCTTCTTTGTGCTAACCTTTTGAAATTACAAGTGTGCCACAATCCCAAATTAAACATTTGCCAGCAATTCGTGAAACATTACCCAATCATAATGTGATGTAATCCATCAAAGAGAACGTAATATCCAAGAAAACCACATAAAATGCATTCCATACTAACTAGCAACCACCTTAAGTCATTATGCGGAAAACTATTACCAAAACCCTCTTTTCGGTATTTACTTAAAACCTTGCATTCTCAAGCACCTTTTAGCAAGAAAATAAGTTGAATGTAAATTGGTAATCACTTTATTACGAATTTCCATAATTGATAATTGCTAATTAAATCTCAAACTTTCGACCTTGTTGCAAACAGGATCCAACTAATGTCCCAACCTTTCGATTTGTAGTAAACTCTTCTCTGCGAGTTTGGAGGTCAGATCTAAATGTCCACTCGATGTCAAAACTTAAAAAACTAAGAGCTTCTGAAGCCCATTGTATGGATTGTCCTCTCCTATAGTCAATTTTATCGTTAGGCGTCCGGAGTTACAACTCAAATGATCGGGAAGCCCTATTCTGGCTGCCACAACACCGAACTTAATAAATTGATTGTTGGATGTCGAACAGCAAAATTGACAATATGGGGGGACAATTCAAACAGCTTGCTTCAAAATTCGTCAATCTATTTTGAGTTAGGAAAACTCTAAACTCAGCTCCAAACTTGCGCAAATTTACTACAAATCAAAAGGTTGGGACATTATTGAAACATTTTAAAAGTTGGCCCTATTTAATTTGCAACAAGTTCGAAAAGTTGGGATTTTATTAGCAAAAATATATCTTTCCATAATCAAAAGTATTGAATTTGAATAGTTTCAAAACATAGATTTATGTTAACGTACCTCATGAGAAGCACGATCCCAAACGACAACTTCTCGATTAGAATCAGCAGACGCAAACATGGAAACATCAGGTGAGTAGTGAATGACAGTGATAGGACCTCGATGTTTTTCAAGTACAGCCTCTTCTTTCAAGGTATCACCCATGACAGAGTAGACATGCAATTTTCCATCTTTACCACCCACAACAGCTTCATTTCCATTAGGTGCAATAGTACATGCTGTCGCAGTGAACCCCAGATCAATAGTGGATACAACTTTTGTACCACGAAGGAGTGTAACACCAGTATCATGTGAAACCATTACAAGATCAGGAGAAAGAAGGGCAAGACTCAAGTCATTTGGCTGCTTGGCAATATCGACACTATCTGCATCCCCACATTGGTCCCCAAGCAGACGAATCCTCCAAACCTTCACCAGATAAAAAGTAAAAGAAAGCATCAATACAAGAGATGCCTAAAAAGCATAACACAGAATATCAACTTACTTTTATGTTGCACAAGGACATCAAACAAGTTTCAACTGAAAATTATGAAATTTATGAATAAAGGCTCTCCCATACAAAAATCTGAAAATTAAGTGCCACATATTTTCTCTATAATTTTGAATAGCAAAACTAATTTACTTGATTGACTATTTGGTGGAGCTTTCAAAGTGTTCACATCAGGCAATAGACAAATATGTAGATATGCAGATAGCAATAAGTTCCAAGAAAAAGTCCAATTTCAATAAAAAAATTCCAACAATCTTTCTTCATGATAATTATAAAGACTCTGATAAAGTTTTGTTCACATGGTCAAAAGACGCCGATAAAGTTGTGCAAGCCTAGGTCGAGAAAGTTAAAAGAAGTATACATGAGATAAATAGGTCAAAGAAGCTATACTGTACATAAAGTGAAATCAGAGCTCTTGCTGAATTATAACGATGAGAATTTTTATATCATTTTCTAACCTTGTTGTCAAATCCTGATGCCACTATTTCTCCTTCAAGAGCTTCAAAACATTTAATTTGAGTGGTAACACTCCTTTCTAGCTTTCCAGAGAATCCAATACCTTGAAGCCACTTAATTATTTGGCCATCATAACTGGTTGACAATATAACTTTGGACGGACCTTTCAGAAGTGCTAGTGCATTAATGTTTTTCATGTGTCCAGATAATTCTAGTGGAGCTTTGTCAAGATCACTGGAAGAGTACAGAAAAATACTGCCACCAAGAGAAACAGTGACTATGTGATCATTCTGCCAGAGACAGCCAACTAACATGTCATTTACTCCACCAGATCCAGGACATGCCAATGTTTTTACCAGTTTTCCATTATTATCAGCAGATATCTCCCACACCTTGGCAGTTTTGTCAGCAGACACAGTTACGACCTGAAATGGGATTCTATGTCAAATTCAGTAATACAAATATCCAAAAAACGAGAAATCCAATCATCAGACTGAAGCTAGAAGATTAGAATACAATTTAGCAATTATTTACATGCACATTCACCACAAAGAATTGATTCTAGTTCCAACTAGTCTTTCACATAAAATTTCAAAACATGCAATTTATCCAGAATGCATGTGATGGTTCTAACCACTTGCATGTTGCACATGGGGCCTAGGTGCAAGTTTCAGAGGCTGTCCATCAAAAATCATCTTATAGCATTCCACTGCTTAAAATAAGCCCCTAGCAATAGAAAGCAAAATACATGGTTGTTGATATAGAAAAAGAACACAAGAGTCTAGCCTTCAAATTGCCTCCACCCATCTCCAGTTTACACATTTCGCTACACACATGAACCATGCATATCGGTATATTACATGCAAAGGTGATCTCCCATAATGACAAGATCAATTATAACCGCATTCCCTCTCACACTCAATCATGGGAAGGTGGTCCTTTTATAATGAGAAAAGGTCTACATGATCAAGCAATCATCTTCACACCCTTTCACACAAAGCACATCAGATTATCAATACAACAAATATCACACTAGAAAAAATTAGTTTAAAAAAAAATTGGTAATGATTGAGCAAAATGTAATAGCAGACTCAACATCTTAATCGAACCAAAGGTGCCCAACAAGTCATGTATTTCAAAAACACAAATGAGTATGTATACTTTTATAACGAATGTCATATCATATAGGATTTAACATTCTTGTATTTCAGTATTATATTGGCATCAGATCCTCCATCCACCTCAATTTGTCCTAAAACCATTGCACGCACACTCATGCATGTATGTATAAATGACATGACCAGATAAAAGTTCGGGCATGCAATAATATCATCAATTAGTCACTGATTCCTTAGTGATGCCTGGAAAAATTGATTTGGTCTATTATTTATCTTCTAGGCAGAATTGTTAATAGATTTATATTTATATTTCTAAAGCCTTGTACAATCTAAACATGTGAAAATTAGGCTAGGAAACTTGAATTAGTAATCAACGCAAACAAAATTCCAATCATTTTCATGCGGATATTGGTCATTATAAATTTCCAGGACGAAGAGCAACTACATGTTTCAAGGAAAAAATAATATTCTCAAGGTTTCGTTTAACTCATTACAGAAAGTCTCCAGTACAGTATAATAAATAAAAGTCTGCAACTTTGACACAACAAAGTCAACAGTGGTTATTAGAAAGGCTTTTTATAAACAATAATTTTTCTGGACAGAGAAGCAGCTATATAACCAATCCCAGATCCAGTGGCACCATAATCTTTTATGACATTTAAAATTTCTAAGTTTATAATAATGATTCACATAAAAAGGGGGAAATTTATGCAAAATATCATTTTGGGGTAATAGGAAAATCCTAGGACAGGGTAACTGTAGTAATTCAGTCCTTGCTGCCAATGAAATCATGATATAAGTACTTTTTTTAGGGAAATCATGATATAAGTACTTGCCCTAGTAAATAATCAAGATTGTCAGCAAAAGTATACTAGTTAAATTTATGCAGGGATTACCCGTTTGCTGTCAGGACTCCAACTAACTGCATATATACTGCCCTTGTGACCATCCTCAGAAGACAGCTCCCCAGTCATGTCTGCGGTCTTGGCATCATATAACAGACCCCTTTTGTCAGAGCTTACACTAATAAATCTGTTCCCATCAGGAGAAAAGCGAATGCAGTTCACAAAATTTGAGTGTTCCCTGAAAGTCAATTAACATGCAAGGATATCATATAGCAATACAAGGGACATATTAGAAACATAATGGAGATACCCAAGCTAAGATAGGGTTAGTCATATAAACAGCCCTGGGACTATAATTATGAGCCCATGCATATCTTTCAACTAACAAACTGCTTGAAAATAAAACCTTATGATAAATGGCTTTTTTGTGTCACCTGATATGCTAAAAATATTGCAGTGTGAGATCTCTTGATTTTAGAATTAGAATAATACATTCTCAAACATAGTTTTGAAGAGAAAAAAACATTAAGCAAGTTGAATAATTTAAACCATAAAAGCCTGAAACAATAAAATATAAATTCCTAATTCCAAATTGAAGTATTTATCAGTATAAAAGAAAAGTAAGCTTTTTTCTATGTTATTAACATTTAGGTATTCAATGAAAAAAGATATTGTGCAGTCTTATTCAAAGGGCCAATTTATTGTGAGATTGAATATTAGAGAAGGAACTATCTAAATATCAAGTGAGATATCGTAATCATTTTTATCCAAAATAGTAAAAAGCTTGTTTACAATAATAACATAGCTTCTAATTCACATAGTTATAACATACACATTTATTTTCCTTCTTATTATGAGTTTCTAAAAGTTGCTTGCTTATAATTCTGAATAAATAATCCGACAATGAATTTAGCTTACTCAAAGGATAAAAAGAAGCCTAAAGGCAACTTTGTCCATTCATCTTACTCAGGGAAAATACTAGTCTGTCTTGTCAGAATATCTCAGTGAACCTCCTATTCTAAGCTGTGAAGACTGAAGAGTCAACAGTCAGTGCTAGCCACAGATGGGACCTATGGCTATAATGCTACCACCTCCGGTAAGGTAGCGTGCTTACAGCTTGATGAGCCATCTGGAGTATATAAACCAAATGGCCAATGATGGGATCATTGGGATGAGAATCATACTAAATTTGACTAATTTTGTGTTTAGGTGGATGCTCAGTACAACATGACACCCAGACTCTGATTCAGTAAATAAGAATAGATGCAAAACCTGTGTGACAGCTTGAACTTAAATGGAGGTCCTTCATAAAAGTTAACCAAAAAGTCCTCGCCACATGATACAATTCGAAAAGGTCTTGTTGGTTTAAATGCACAACTCAAGACCCTTTTTGAATGCCCATCAAATTCTCCGACATTGCTTCCTGAGTCCCACCTGGAAATAAAATCAGATATATCATGGAACTAATTAAACTTTCATTCAGATATAAAATTAATTTTGAAAGGTAGTCAGGATTGTTGATAGAATAAAATATAAGCAGTAATCTCCAGAGAGCTCCTTTATCTAATATATACATACATGTATATAGTGATAAAAGTCAATTTCAAAAGCATCTATAAATGGTGAGAACATTAAGCTTACAACAAAGTCTTATTGCTCTAATCTCGCTAATTTCTAAAACCAGAGCCTCATCTAAGAAGTGATACAGAAGCAGCGTGAATTAATTGTTATGTTAAAATACCAGCTCAAACTAAGTTCTTGAAAATAAATACTTGTAAAATAACACAGCTAAATCTCATAGTATAAGAGCTCCGATCTCTCATGGTAACAGGAAACAGGTGAAAGGTAGACCCCTCCCAACTTACATTAGTTTGCAATATGCCCTTATTTGCAAAATTTGCAGAATAATCACTCGACCTTTCTTAAGTGTAACTTATTGCATATTTGTTAGCTGAAAAGTAGAGGACAGCTAATTGGCCGGTCTTTGAGAGGAAACATATGGTTTGGTTTATACACTCAAATTATTAGCATGTCTCCCCAAAGCTGAATCGCCTGAAGGAGCTGGTCGTGGAATTGATCTCCAGTAGACATACCTCTGGTGTGCATAAACTGAAAAAGAAACTCACTTTCCACTGCAGGCACCTCATCTTAATCCAACAAACTTCTAAAATTCAATGCCAATACACCTTAATATCTACAAAGATAATCCAGAAGAACACACATATGTTACTAAGAGGGTGTTTGGTGAAAAAGAAACTCACTTTCCACTGCAGGTACCTCATCTTAATCCAACAAACTTCTAAAATCCAATGCCAATACACCTTAATATCCACAAAGATAATCCCCAAGAACACACATGTGCGACTAAGAGGCTGTTTGGCTGAGCTTAGAAGCTCCTCAAAACAGCTTTTGTAAAATAAGCTCCTCAGTCCAAACTTAATCTTTCATAATCTTTATAAGCAACAATCATTTTACAAACATAACCATATTGTGATTTGTTATTTTCATTATATACATTTTTAATTTCATCTCTGATCTCTCTTCAATTTTCTCTCTCTAATTAGTATTTTCTCTCACTCTAACTCACAATTGTCTCGAGAGCTTATAAGCTCAATTATTCAGACACTTTGATACCTTACAAGCTATTAAGACACTACATTTTATAAGCTATTGAAACATCTTATAAGCTGTTAGGCTTTATAAGCTCTTTAAAATAAGCTTGATCAAACAACCTTTAAGTTTTTAACAGCATCCAATATATATCGTTTCCCCACTTGATTGGATATGTGCAACCACTGTGTGTGTGAGAGAGAGGGAGAGAGGCCAGCACTACCTCAATCTAATTGTTGCAATTCCTAGAATCTCTAGAGACAATGTTCAATTCATTAGAATTCTTTACCTTTTCGTCTCCCATCATTAAATTCGTGCACATTCAAATACGAACACCCGATTCAAAACAAGGAACCGCACACGCACACACATATATAAAGCACATTTTAGGAAAAAGAAGATTACACAAATGCGCGAACGAAGGACGTGCCCTTGCCGTCGCCGGAGGCGACAATGCGCTCGCCATCGGCAGACCACTGGATATCATCGATCCGGCCGGAGAGGACCCGGTACTCCTTCTTCAGCACAAAATCGTTGTGTGTCCCCCAGATCCGCACGGTGCCGGACACGTCGCCGGAAGCGATCCACTCGCCGTTGGGTGAGTAGCGCGCCACGGTGGCGGGGTACATGTGTTCGCCGTAGACCTTGACCTCGAGCGGGCGGTCGAGGTAGCGGAACATGACGGATCGGCCGTTGCAGTATAGGATTGAATTGGATTTCGCATCGCCCGAAATCAGGATGCCGCGGCCCCGCTCCGTCGACGGCACGCACGCGAACGTCTCCTTGAGCTCCGCCATTTCCTGCGACTCGTTTTTCTCTTTCCTCTCTCTTGCTTTTTTTCGGAAAAGTGTGAGTGAAACGGAATGGAATTAGAAATTGAGGATTTCTGTGTTGGAGATTTTGAGAATGTTTATTTATAGGATTTCTCCGTTGGAAGAGAGACGAGACGAGCTCCCACAACTGCACCTGTCAGCGGATGCTATTTTTTTTATTTAAAATTTACGATTTTTTATTTTTTATTTTTTGAAAATGAGCTAGTTGAATTTTACTATTTATCTTATTAAAGTCTGCACTAGGGAATGATTCTAATGAGTGTGATCTTATATTAATTTCTACGTGTTACTTTAATGTATTTATTGCTCATATTTATTTGAAGAAAGTTAAAATTTTACTAACTTTTTAAATATTGTTATTGAATACGATATACTGATTTATTTTAAAAAAGATAAATGACACTTGGCACTGACATTAAGGGCGTGTGTGGTGCGCTGTTTTATGTCAACATAGCAAAGGTATCAGCATTAATATAGGTGTTTGGTGTCTTTTTTACTCATCCCACGAAGCCCTGTGAAAAGCCCAAGCCCGGTCAAAATTCACTGTTTCACATGTAATACTCATCCCCCCCCTTCCGATACGGTTCCTATGTCAAAAGTGAATTTCAAAATTACCTCAATTACCCTTTCAATTTTTCATTCAAATTTTCCAAAAGAAATTCAAGCGCCCATTCTTCTGTTTGACTCGGCTGAAAACCGCGTAACCTAGCGAATAGCGAAGAAGGGTCACCCGACGACCGTTGCAGCGAAGGTAAGAATCAATGTCGTTGCGTGGATGATATTATGATTTCTTTTCATTGTCTGCATCAATTTCCTGTAACGTATGAAGATATTTCGAATTTCACCATGGTTTCCCCAAATTAAATTTCTGAAAGGGGTCGAATTTACATTTTCCTAGCATTTTTCGTTATTTGTTATGAAGAATGTCTGCTAGGGTTCGGATGTGCATTTTCCTACCCCGACTTGTTTCCATTTTTTCATCACCGCCTACTCTTTGCATGTGATATTTTAATTCAAAGATTGGTTCTATGGATTGTGTTATTTTGTTGTTTTGCTAATTTTACACCAAACCCTTTATGGTTCCTCTGCCATATCTCATTTGTGTAGCTGGTTTCCTTCGCTCTTGGACAAAGAATAATTGTTGCCAATAAAGCAGGCTCGAGAGGACTCATGTTGACGTTGGCGAAGAGTTTCTCGCGACCAATTGCAACCTTCTGAATCTAGCAAAGATGAGAATTTCTCCACTCCCGAGTTTCGCGCGTAGTTTGCTGATGAAAAAACCGCGAATCCATTTCTATTCTTATTTTCTCAACCCAAATGGTGAGGGTACGCTTGGAATTGCAAAATATAAGTGGGGGTAAAATTGTACTTTGTTGTGTAATCTATCTATGCAAATTATGTACCAAACAAGAAATGTCACTGCTAAAATACGGTTGTACAGAAAATCAAACGCATATAATTATATATAAGCTCCTTTAATCTAGGAAATGTATCTTAATCTAATCTAACCAGATACATCCAGACACACAAACCAAACGCGCCCTAAAAGATTTCATTTAAAAAAAACATAGAAGGGCAAAACAGTCATTTTTACATTCTCTTGCAATTACTCGTGTATAGTTCTGTTTTATGCTCCATTCGTTCCAATAAAAATGGCCACTTTATTTTGGGCACAAAGATTATATATATATATATATATATATATATAGGGAGAGGTTCAAGAAAGAACCATAAATAAAAGAAGACTGGAGAACCATTTCCAGCCATTCGATCATCAAGATCTACGGTGGATGCATCATCTTGTTGGATGAATGCAGATCCTGGGTTCGAATCCTGAAGGGAGCATTTTTTTATTATTTTTTTAGTGCATTAATTTTAACAGCGAATGCATTAATTTTTACAGTGGATACATTAGATTTGATGATTCTCCTGTTCTCACAAATAATGTAGTTCTCTCTAGAACCACACCCTATATATATATATATATATATATATATATATATATATATATAGGGTATGGTTATACTAAGAATAGGGCTTTTAAGAGAGTATAGAGAATAAATCTCATTTTTAGATCTAGTAAAATCCAACGGATTATGTTAAATATCGAAACTAAATCCAATCAATTGAATATTCATCTATCTGATGGAATAACCTTTTTTAATGTTGAATAAGGGTAAATTTGACCATTTCAATAGCCGAATCATTCATATTCCAAAATGAATCCCAAATTTAGTGCTACAACTAATCTGCCAATCAATATCATTAAATTATCAATTTAGGCTCTCTCTATCTCTCTCTCTCTCTCTATCTATATATATATATATATATATATATATATATATATATATATATATATAGGGGCGCGCTCCAGTGAGACCCCCTATTTTTCGTGTAACATGAGTACAATGAATAAGACATATAATACTAATGAACAAAACGTATATCTAATGAACAAGATGTACATACTGATGAAAAATAAAATTTTAAAAATTCGTAATGAATAAGACATATATACTGATGAACAGGGCCGGATATACTGATGAACAATGCAGTATATACTGATGAATAACAAAATTTAAAATATTCTGCTCCTTCCAGGATTCGAACCCTGCGAAAAAAAATCACCCTCCAAATACAATACCAGCCATAGGATTGATAAAATAAACGCACCAGATCGTGCCCTAGATCTCACTAAAATTAGGGGGTCTCATTGGAGCGGCCCCCTATATATATATATATATATATATATATATATATATTGCAATTCTCGGCATTGAATATCACCGTCTGAAGAAACAAGAACTTGTTCATCGCCGGCTGCTTGTTCGAACAACGACAATTTGTGCGAACGTTACAGAACGACAGTGGTTCCAACAAAATCAAGAGTGGCGGGTTGTTAAATCAGGTTCTAGGGCTCGTCATCTTCGAACAGCGGCGGTGGGCTTGTTCGATCGGAGTTTAGGGCAGCAGCTTATTCAACCAATTTCTAGGGCTCGTCTTCTTCGAACAGCGGTCGTGTTGTTCAATCAATTTCTAGAGCTCATCTTCTTTAAACGGCCCTGTGGTTGTTTAAACTTTCTAGGGCTACAGATTTCTTGAACGGCGGCGGTTTCCACCAATTCCTAGGGCTTGGTGTTTTCGAATGAATATTCATTTAGAATCGAATGGATATTCAGTCATTAACGTGTATATATTCAGTCACTTGATTCTGGTTGTTCAATTTATTTTGTTTGAACATATATTTACATTTGATGTGTGGTTGTTCAGTAAGTATCGAATTAATATTCAGTCATCGAATTGCACGTATCCAGTAACTTGATGTGTGGTTGTTTAGTAAGTACCGAATGAATATTCAATTGTTGATGTGTGTATATTCAATCATTGTTTAAACACATTTGTATTTGAACTGTGGATATTCAGTTAGTACCGAAAGTATATTCAGTTATTGACATGTACATATTCAAATAGATTGGTATATTCAGTTATTGACATGTACATATTCAAATAGATTGTCACAATAAAACAAATGAAAATAAAGTATTTCAATCATTGACATGTATATTCAGTCGTTGAATATAATAAAGTTACGTATTGCATAATAACAAATGAAGAATTGAATATGTAACAAACCGCTCTTTTATATTTATTTAAGTCCAATATTGCGTGTTTATTAAATCTTTTTTTTTAGTAAATGAAACGCTTTATGAATTCCAACTATGATTCTGAATTACGTAATTTGGAAACAGAGTCGCTACACTAGCAGTATGCATTTATTTATCTTCGCGTGTTTAAAATCGCGACGTTAATCTTTGAATCAATGAATAATTATTATTCAAGGTTATAACCAACTTAGCAAAGTTGTGTTATCTATTAATCAAG